>NW_012114711.1:9003167-9027994 GCF_000951035.1 Colobus angolensis palliatus | reverse complement strand
AAAAAAAAAAAAAAAAAAGAAACCATCAACAAAGGCTATTCTCTAAGACATATGGCATGGGTCAGGGGCTAGCAGATGTTTTCTTTGGAAGATTACACAAACATCTTAGGCTGACAGGTTATATGTTCTCTGTCATACCTATTCAACTCTGCCATTCTACCATGAAGGCAGCCATAGACATATGTAAACAAATGGATGTTGCTGTGTCTCAATAAAACTTTATTTATAAAAAGGGCCAGATTTGGCCTATGGAGCTGTAGCTTGCTGACTTCTGGAAATAGACCATATTTAATTAGTAATTACCTTAGTTAAATTTTCATCTTATTTCCCATCTTGGCTAAATTTGCACTCTGTTGCATACTAACTTCTTTGGAAAATCCCAGAAAAAGTATAGATTAAAGAGACTGGACAGATACAGACAATGAAATAGCATTTGCATGAAAAATGTTATCATTTCTATGGCTGGCTCGTTGCCTGTCAAATAAAACAATGTGTGTGTTGTTTCTTGAATAGACTAACTCAGAATTATCCCCATTACTTTAAATGAAATATGGGATGTTCATTGTTGAATATCTTTCCTTGCTACATACATTGATGCACAAAGAAATCAAAGCAATTATTACCAATTCTGCTAAGTCAAACTCTGAATTTACAAAAAAATAAATTAGTATTTGGAATCTTTTGATTTACTGTTCTGTAGAAATTCCATTCCATGGAAGATAATTAATGAAACTGAGAGGTCATTTTAATTATGTGTCATTTTTATAAGATGTTTTTAAGAGTTTTAAGAGGCTGAAAGAGTCAAAGGATATAATTCTACTTAACCACAGAAACAGTAATCTTGTGGTTCCTTTCCAATTACTGTAGGATGGTGTTAGCTTCTTAGAGGGGTTTTAGGTTGATAAAATGATGACCGATCTTATATCCAAATACTTTTTTGGCATTCCTAAAGGATTATCATTCTGTCCTTTTTAAAGAATTTCTGTACCAGGCTCTTAAGATAAGATCCAATATAAGATATGTTTTGAAGACTTTATGGACTCAACCTAACAGACCTTAGAATAAATGTCAACTGAAACCACCAGGGTTCCTAAAGTCCAGGGCACACCCACTTTAGGAATCCTAGGTGTACAGAGTAGGAGTAAAGGAAGCAAATTAACACCCATAGAACTGCATTCTACAAGCATGTCCAGAGCTTTAGAAATATATTCTCTCATTGCATGATTAAGGCGAGTAAGAATAAAATGGAAATTTCAGGTTGCCTCAGATAAAGAACTGGTCTGGGAAATGTGCATTATACTTTTCAGCATCTGTTTTCACAAGAATCTTTTCTTTCATATCCAATAAAGTTGGCAACTAGGATAAATTAAGTGGCTTGATAAATATTTGTGAATCTTGATTTTCTAGTGTAAACAGGATTTCCCCAACTTCCATCTTGGCCTATGTAACTCTTGGCCAGATGTAAGGCACTCATTTATAGGTCTATTATTTGGCTCTTTAGATACCTCTTCCAATTAAGAACATAGCTATTCATAATAATTGTACTCCAAGGTTACCTCACAAATGCCATGTTAGGATGCATGTAGAGGCACATTTATAGTCATTGTGTTTAGGAGTATTAACTGGGCATTACAAAGAATCTGTTCTGCTCCCAACCCTGTGTCAGGTTTACACTTCTACCTGCTTGTCCTTAATATAAGCACACTAACATTTGCGAAGATGTGGGATTAATAATACTTATTGTGTATTTAGTGCTATGTGCCAGGCATAATGTAAAATACTTCATACAACCCTGTGAGGCAGAAATTGTTATCCTCACTTTGCAGAAGAAAATCCAGCAGCCCAGAGAGAGGTTGTGATTTGAACAAAGTCAAAACCTAGATAGTGGCTGAGACAGAACTTATACCAGGTCTATCTCACCCCAAAGCCTGGGCTCTTAACCACAATGCTATGATTCTCTCTTATTTTCTTTATTTGTTTAAATTGTGGGAAGAATACTTAAGATAGAGATCTACCTTCTTAACAAAAGTTCAAGTACACAACACAGTATTGTTACCTGTAGGCACAATGTTGTGCAGCAGATAGATCTCCATCACTTAATCATCTTGCTTAACTGAAACTTTATACCCATTGAACTGCAATGCCCACTTCTCCCTCCCCGCAGCCCCTAACAACCACCAGTCAACCCTCAACATCTCCCATTTCATAATGATAGCTTTCCACTTGATTCCAGAGAATCTTTCCCAATCCATTTAATCCCCAGCCTCAGTACTCCTAGGAAACCCCCTCCTCTCATCATCTACCTTAAAGAAGGCTCTTTCCTGTGCCCCAGTTGGCTTTCCAATCATTTCCTCCTAATCTTCAAGGGTAAACAAAGCCAAAATGGTGGAATTAGAATCCCAAGTCTGTCAAGTACCAGCTGAGTAGTCTTGGGCAAATTACTTAACTTCTCGGGGCTTTAGTTTTCTTTCCAGCAAAATTGGGATCAATGTAAATAAAATTCCCTGGAAGCAAACTCTGAAACAATGATCCACATGAAAACTTGGATTTATTAGAAAGTGTTCCCAGGAAAAAAATAGAAGAAGAGTGGAGAAGTGGAGCAGTGATGAGAAGGGAATATCATTTCAAGAGGAGTCCCACAGAAGAAAACCTTGGATTGTTCTCATCAGGGAGCTTTGGAGATAGTGCAGGTCTTACCCCCAAGCCATCTTCATCACGGACAAGGTAATGGAAGTATTTATACTCCTATGACTCTCAGTCATTGGTTCAGTGCCACACCAAAGAGACATAAATTCCCAAGTGACTCTTTATAAACACAGGCAAAGCAGGCTTCAGCAGCCTGGGAGAAGGTCTATGTCTGACATGCAAGTGTTGGTTATTGAGGCTAAAAGTTCATTGGAAATGGTATATGTAAAAAGTCTAAAGAGATCTAGGCAGAACACTGATACCAGCTGCCACAGGAGTAATAACAGTTCCTTCTCTGTTTCTATGAGGGTTTTTATTGGTAAAATGCTTATAAGAATGCCTAGTTCAATAGTAGGCACTACTAAATATATGTTACATGAAACAAATAAAAAGGCTACATGGTGATAATACAGAGAGTCCACAAAACAGTAATAAAAAAAATTTAAAAGAAACTCTAGATTCAAAGTCTGATCTTTTCTTCTTTTGGGAATGATCTTGCAAAGTTCTCAGGCAAGTTATGTAGGTTTATCACCTCCAGGAGAAGGAAGAATGAGAATCCAGGGCATGGTAGTATGAAGCTCTGGAGGCCTAATTCCCACTCCCTGACTCGGCTTAACTCTAACATATTGAGTTAAACTAAATAAATCAATTCAAGAGTTCCAAAATCACAACATAATATTGAGCTCTCTACCAAGGCTGAGGAAAGACCCTGAGTGGCCCTATGGGGACTGAAAGCAGCGTTTTCTCACCACAGCACCTCCACAAGAGAAGTCACACAGGGAACCTTACACCTCCCACTGTCCTCCCACATCCTTTTGCCACCCTCCCAGCTTGTTCACATCCTTTGCCCTGAAGCCCCGTTCTAATGCTAATTCTTCTAGCAACTCACCCCTAATTCCTCCACACCCAGCGATGAGATAGCAGCTTTCTCTCCTTGGAATGGCCACTGTACTTTAAAGGAAAAATAAATTATGAAATGTGTCTCATTTACCTGCAGTTAGAGTGGAATTGTCTCCATCTACTTGCAATGATCTCTGCTTGTAGACAGTTCCTTCTTAAAGAAAAGCACTATGTTTTACTTGTTCTACACCACCAGGTATCTAGCATTATAGGAGAATCGAATGATTTTAATTTCTTAGAAAAATTTGTAATTGGAGAAGAACATTGAAGGCAAGGTCATACCAACAGGTATCAAACAAACTCTACTGTCATGATTATGGCCTACAGTACCCCCACTAACAGCAGTAATCTTAATACTCATATTCAAACCCTATATCCTAAAACTTCTTGTAAAACTTACCTCTTCTCACCTAGAAGCAGTTAAACTCCCAATGGTGCTGCAGACAGAACCACGCATGAACATACTCTTCTTCCGAGGATCTTCCGATCAACCTCAGGAGGAGCCCTAGCTGCTGTCCCCAACACAACACCCCTTTTCAGCAGAAAGTAGCCAGAAAGAGTCGTCGTCCAAAACTCCCTAATAGCAGTTAGAGTTACCACTCCGGGGGGTAAATTATATCGAAGTTAAAAAGAAATTATTTAGGCAGACAATGAGGGTAAGGAAGTCCTTAGGAAGGTTTTTCTTTTAATGAAAAGCAGCGTCCCAAATCATTTCTTTTCTAACAAAGAGAAGCCTGTAAAATCGAGCTGCAGACATAAATAAGCAAGCTGGAAGCTTTCATAGGTGAATGCCGGCAACTGTGCCAATAAGAAAAGACTACGGGAAGGGCAAGCATGTTCAACATGGCGGCTCCATCTTCCCTTTCCTTTGTCAACCACATGTACAGTGAGGAACAGACAACATGATGCCAGCCAGGTAGAGAACCCATCTACATAATAAAAAATTATGGTGGGATGGCCAGCTTCCTCACATGCTATGCAAATGTCACACCTGCTCGGACCAATCTCTTGAGTACTATGTAAATCAGATACCATCTCTTCAAGCTCATCTATAAAACTCCATGCATTTCATCATGAACTGGAAGACCCACTCAGGTGCCCCTCTCTCTCTGCGGGAGAGAGAGTTATTCTCTTTTCTCTTTCTTTAGTCTATTAAACCTCTACTCTTCACTTCTTGCATGTCCACGTCCTTGATTCCCTTGGCATGAGACAACAAACCTTAGGTATTTACCTCAAACAATGCCACTTCGTTACTTTGAAAGACACATAAATTATTCTTATACCTATGGTTATTGTCCTGGTCTCAAATCTTACTCAAAATCCAAGAATGGCTTTGTCTAAGGAGTGAATTATTACCTCTGTAAAGTGATTTGAACAAGGAGACCTCTCTCCTTCAAGACTGCCAACCAAAATGCTAACATTCCCAAAGAAGTAGGTTAAGGCATTAAAAGAGATCACAACTGTGATTCAGAATTTATTAGCTTCCTAACATGAAGCCACACCCCACTGGTGGTCTCTAAAATGATTGTAGGTAGCCTATACATAGCCATTTTTTAAATTTGAGCAGTGATATACTAATATATCAAAATATAATTGTTATCTATAGGCTACCTAAAATCATTTTAGAGACCAAATGATTTCGTATATTAGAATATGCAAATGTATGTGCATGTATATGTATGTGCATGGTGTGTGTATATATTTCAAGCCTGTAATTTTCCAATCCATTCTTTTAGAGATTATAAGAAAAAGTCAATTGGAATCTACTAGGTATGCACATACTCAGCAAAACTTGTAAAGGGGGCATTGGAGATAATTCAAGTTTAAGAAATATTGATAAAGTGAAAATTACATTAGAGTTATAATAGAAGACCTAGATTCAAATCCTGTGGTAAAAATAAAATCCATATTACTGAGCAAGTCACTTACCTTATCTGAGTTTCAGTGTTCTCTTCAATAACATAAAGTTTTTATAGCCTGTGTTTTTACATATCTGTTAAATGTAAATGTCCTGTTTATGGTGGACACACATATTCCCTAATCACTAATTTCATCTTAGTGCAACAGAGTTTATCATAGGATTTGTTCTGGCATCTAGCTGGGTCCTAGAGAACTCTCACCAAAGCCAGGTGTATTTGTATGCGGAAAGCTAAAAACATGAAAAATTTAGAAACTACCTGGGAGGTAGAGGGAGTCAATCTAAAATAAGACCAAAGTCTTAGGTAGAGATAAAGATGCAAAGACCATATAAAAAATGGAGGTGAGGTGAGTAAAGATGACTTTCATCTAATTTACAATTTGACTAAAAGCTGCCAAAACTACAGTGGTGGCTCACACATGTAATCTCAGTGTTTTAGGAGGCCAAGGCAGGTGGATTGCCTGAGCCCAGGAGTTTGAGATCCACTTGGGTAACACAGTAAGACCCCATCTCTAAAAAAAAATAAACAAAAATTAGCTGGGCATCATAATGCATGCCTGTAGTCCTAGCTACTCAGGAGATTAAAGTGGGAGGATCACTGGCACCCAGCAGGTTAAGGTTGCAGTGAGCTGAGATACCCACTGCACTCCAGCTTGGACAACAGAGCAAGACTGTGTCTCAAAAAAAACAAAGAATACACATATATACATATATATACAAACACACACACACACATACACACATATATATGTATATACACATACACGTGCATGTATATATATATATGTCACTTTGTATTTCTCTTGATGACAAATGTGATCCTTCAAGCAAGCAAGGCAAACCTTAGGGGAAAGATAGAGTGACTTAAAAATAAATAAAAAATTATCCTGAGAAGATAATGTTGTTTCTGAAATTATATTATGCCCAATCTATATTAATAGCTTTTATAAACCTAGATGTGCTCTTGTGTAGTCCCACTTTGGAAAGTGCTCTGAGCTTAAATTTAAAAATGAAGGACTTGACATCTGCCACCCTGAGTCTCAGTGTCCTGTGACTGGTGCACCCAGATTAGCTGGAGTCCATGTCGTGATGTCACAGTGGCTTTAGACTAAACAAGCCATATTCCTCACCCAGAGGCCACCCCCACCTGCCTTCCCATCCCACCTTCAGACCTGCACTAGAACACCCCATGGATTTAGGAGCCACTGGTAAGGTTATGACTTCCCCCATTGAATGAAATAAATGGACTCAGAAAAGGAATAAAACCCAAGGTCTCCTCTTCACCAGCATCATTCAGAACCACCTCGCTCCTCAGGGGCCACAGAAGTGCTGAATAAAATGAAAAGGTATCATATGTCTTTATCAAGACAATCAGATTCTATTAGAAAGAGAGCGAGAGAGAACTCTAAGTGTATTTAGAGCCATGGTCTTGTTACTCCAGAGCAGGATTAAATCTACTACATATCAGATATCTTCCATCATCTGGCAGGTGCTTCAGAGATGCAGTAGGCATCTTCTGGAAGACATTTAAAATTCACTACCAAAGCTCTACGTTAAAGATGACCATTCTGCTCACTTTGTGCAGATTTCTTAAGAAAATGTCTACTTCAAATCACAGAGGAGGATTTATGTGATTTCCCCAAAAAGAGGAGGAGCAGTTATTAATCTTTGCACAAATATGCTAAGGTTAGAGAATTCCTATTTCTAAGGGAATGGTTACTTCCTGGATTTACATAGTGGACCCCTAAATTCTGGGGATTAGGAAAAGAAAAATTAGGTTGGCCAAATAGCAGGGGGAAGTCTTTCCCTGCCAGCAGCTCCATCTCAGAGAATTATGATTCATCATGTATCAAACTAATTATGGCAACTTAGGACACAGTGAATTCATAATTCTGTGCATAGAAGGCAAGACTGCACTGTCTTAAACATCTGTATTAAATATCTTCATACCATGGTTTACTATGAAAAGACTGGGTCTTTGCCCTTAGCCTGCTAACTCTGATATATAAGACAAACAGTACTTGTGTCCATTAAATACAGGTGAAAGTCACACATTAAGAAACACATGACAAACCTACAATTTAAAAGCAGATGTTGATGGTTCAGGTAGATTTGAGGTTGCTTTCTTGTGCATTCTTATGAAGACAATAAGACATTTTTGAAGTAACAGAGGATGAATTACAGTAAGAAAGGAAAAGCAGCAGAGAAAATAGCAGGAGATAAAGATAGCAAAGAGGTGAAAAGCAGAAAGCAATTTCTTTGTTCTCTTCCTATATATTTTTGTGTTCCAAATTTAATTTGTCTTATTCCATATATTTATGGGGACCTTTTTCAGTTTCTGAAATATTTTTATCACCTCTACCATGGAAAAAAAATATGCATCGTAGTACTAGAAATGCAGCTGAAGGAATCACAGGATAAGCTTGTTTACTATTGGACCTCAACAACCCAAGCTGGTAACCTCTTACCATATCCAGTTTTTGGGTTTTCTCGTGGTTCAGGTACTATTTCAAAAATATCTTTATTTGTAGCTTCTACATTATTAACTAAATCCACCCTGAAAACCCTGTTTCTCCAACATTACCATTCCCTTAGAAACAGCATTGCTAGGTAAAATACAAGATGCCTGGTTACATGTAAGTTTCAGACAACAACTAAATTTTTAGTATATGTCTCAAATATTGCAAGGGGAAAAGCATCCTAGTTTTTGTTTTTTGTACTGTTTTCATTCATTTGGTTTGGTTCTTGCTAAATCTGAAAACCCTGCTTAGAAGACAAACTTCACTCATCATGATAAAATTACACTGAGTGCTGACTGGCTTGGGCAAGGTTGGAATAGAAGTTTGAAGAGTCAGGGCAGATGTAAGAATGTGATTGATGTTTAGAGCAGGTCAAAAACATGTTTTCTACTATTACATATACCCTCAATGCTGTACTTCCAACACCAGATGTGAGGGGTAGGGGTTGTTCTATACCAGCAATTCTCTGTGGATACCAATCGGGTGTCCTACATTCAACTCAATTCTGGCACTAGCAGGAGTTAACATAGACCCCACAGGCTTAGGGCTCAGTCTCACAAGACTGGCCCCAATTTCAGATGCCATTCACAAGTTCCAGATTGTTACCTGTGCTTCTGACCAACCAGCTAGAAACTGGAGGTTCCTACAGCCTCCTCCTTGAGTTTGATCATTTGCTAAAGCAGCCCACAGAATTCAGGGCAATTCTTACTATTACCCACTTGTTATGAAACTCCAGAACTCAAGAATAGCCAGATGGAAGAGATACATAAGGCAAGGTATGTGGGGAGTGGTGCAGAACTTCTATGCCCTCTCTGGGTGACATGGTTTAGATGTTTGTTCCCTTCAAATCTCATGTGGAAATGTCATCCCTAGTGTTGGAGGTGGGGCCCAGTGGGAGGTGTTGGATCACAGGAGTGGATTCCTCATGAGTTACTTAGTGCCATCCCCTTGGAGATAAGTGACTTCTTGCTCTGTTAGTTCACATGAAGGCTAGTTGTTTAAAAGGAGGCTGGCACTCTCTTCTCTCTCTCTTGCTCCCTCTCTTGCCATGTGGTAGGGCAGCTCCCTCTTCCCTTATCACCATGATTGTAAGCTTCCTGAGGCCTCACCAGGAACAGACACCAGTGCCATGCTTCCTGTATAGGCTGCAGAACTATGAACCACAAGAAACCTCTTTCCTTTATAAATTACCCAGTCTCGGGTATTCCTTTATAGTGATGCAAATGAATTAACACACTGGTATTCTACGCTGCACATGTACCACAACTCAGAAGCTCTGTCAGCCCAGCCCTTTTGGATTTTTATGAAGTGTCCACCACATAGGCATGATTGATTAAATGAATGGCCATTGGTGATCAATTCAACTTTTAACCCCTCTCCCTCCCCTAAAATAAGGGGTGAGGCTGAAAGTTCCAATGCTCTAACTACAGGGTTGGTTCCCCAGGCAACCAGCCTTCATTCTGAGGCTCTTCAGGACCCTGAACTGTCAATCATCTCATTAGCATACAAAGAAACACTTAATCAGTTCAGATGTTCCCCGGGTTTTAGGAACTGTGTGTCAGGAAACTGGGTCAAGATCAAAATACATTATTTATGATAGCCAAAATCAGAGTTTCTGAATGAGTTGAGAACCAAAATTTACAAACCTCCCAGACAGGTTTGTGGATATCTATTTTTACAACAAACTCTCAATTTTCCACTTCAGTTTTTTTTTGTTTTCATGATGCAGACTCAGAGAAACGTGTAAGGAGAGAGAGATCTTGGAGAGGACAGGATGAGGATATAAATCAGACCAGAAAGGGCCGCGGTTTCCTTGGAAAAAAAAGAGAAAGAATGGAGAAAGGAGGAAAGAGCAGGGGGTAGAAAAGAGTGGTGAGGGCTTGGTTTTCAAACTGTTTTTTTTCTTTTGCAATAAGGAGACAACTTTAAGATGTTTTGATGAGTATACAGATGTATTTTCCTCCTACTCATAGATTTTGGGAGGGACATCAGTAAAGACTAAATGATTCTTTTTTTTTTCCATTTTAAATTCTGGAATACATGTGCAAAACATGTAGGTTTGTTACATACGTATACATGTGCCATGGTGGTTTGCTGCACATATCAACCTGTCATCTAGGTTTTAAGCCTCACATGAGTTAGGTATTTGTCCTAAAGCTCTCCCTCCCCTTGTTCCCCACCTCCCTAACAGGCCCCAGTGTGTGTTGTGCCCCTCCCTGTGTCCATGTGTTCTCATTGTTTAACTCCCACTTATGAGTGAGAATATGTGTTGTTTTGTTTTCTGTTCCTGTGTTAGTTTGCTGACAATGATGGTTTCCAGCTTCACCCATGTCCCTGCAAAGGACATGATCACATTCTTTTTTATGGCTGCATAGTATCCCATGGTGTATATGTGCCACATTTTCTTTATCCAGTCTATCATTGATGGGCATTTTGGTTGTTCCCAAGTCTTTGCTATTGTAAATAGTGCTGCAATAAACATACGTGTGCATGTGTCTTTATAGTAGAATGATTTATAATCCTTTGGGTATATATCCAGTAAGACTAAATGATTCTTAACTACTTTTTGCCAAGTATGTTTCTTTGAAAGTGACACCACATGGAGACTGTGCAATGTAGAACTCCACTTACATATTAGGGTTGCACACAGGCTCATACACTGTGGACTGACAGAAAACTGAATGGGATTAGAAACAGGTCCTCATTCTCCCCTATCGTACAATCCACATGTGTCCTTATATGTCTCCCCAGGTTTGCAGGTTTATCCTGGATGCAAGACATCATGAAAATAAGAAATACATTCACACATCACCAGGAGAACAAAACTATTTTAAAAAATTCATTCATGACACAAAGGCAATCCAGAAAATACCAACAAGAAAGCAATGTGCAATTTGAAAGACACTCTTTCTGATTTCTCCAATCTTCCCTGCTCCTCCGCCATATTAAGAAGGCCAGACTTAGGACAAAGTTTCACCTCGTTTATTTTTACATGAACTTCAAGTTTGCTGTCACTCTAATTAAGCTGGTGTGATGCATGCATAGACAGGACTTTTAAAAATGCATTGCTAATAAGTGGCTCTTCTTATTCCTTCCCACCTCTCAATTACATACTATTATTTCATTCTATTTATGATTTACATACGTACTCTAACATCAGTATTCAGTTCTAACAGACATGAATAAAATGTCCATAAAGTGATCATAGCTGTGTTACTCCATTTTCACACTGCTATAAAGAACTTCCTGAGACTGGGTAATTTATAAAGGAAAGAGGTTTAATTGACTTACAGTTCCGCATGGCTGGGGAGCCCTCAGGAAACTTATAATCATGGCAAAAGGGGAAACAGGCACATCTTACATGGTGGCAGGCAAGAGAGAGAAAGCATGTATCAGTGCAGGAAAACCTATCATTTATAAAACCATCGGATCTTGTGATAACTCACCATCACAAGAACAGCACAGGGGAAACTGCCCCTATAATCCAATCATTTCCCTCCAGGTCTCTCCTGAAACACCCAGGGATTACAATTCAAGATGAAATTTGAGTGGGTACACAAAGCTTAACCATATCAATAGCCCACTATGAACCTCTTCACACTGTACCTTTTTAGCATGTGGGTGTAAGGGATGGAACTAAAGGAGAAGAAAGGGGGAGGAATTGCCTGGAAGTGTCGGGGCCCCCTCTGTGTCTGCTTTTGTATTGAGCCACTTCCCCAGTTGATTTTATTTCTGTATCACAGAGTAAGCATGATAGACCAGGGAACCACAGCAGGATGAAGGGTCAGAGGAAAGGAAAACCCAAGCTATGCTGTCATACTTCCTCATTCTGATAAGCAAGCCCTCCAAATGACAAAGTTTACTAGAATTAAATGGAAAAACATTTTTTTTAAGTTTCAGGTCAATTTTCTTTTTAAAATCAGCACAGATCACATATGGACTTGAAAAAATACACTAATATTTTTGTAGGTACCATCAATATCAACCATCATATTGATCTTTTTTTTTCTAATCTCATCACATCTGGTAGTTGGACAACAAAAAATCAGCTTGACAGCAAGAGACAGAGAGAGATGGGAAAATGCAGAAACACTTATACAATTAGCTGATGCAATAATTTCTAGTTAAAACAAATAATTAGAACCTTGTGAAAATTAACAGTGACACAAGCAAGCCTGCAAATATTTCATTAAGACAGCACAATTCATTCTTTTCAATGTTCATTATTTTCCCTAATTTAACACGATCCAGTTCATGTTGACCTGTTATAGGTGAAGTCTAATCCTACTGCCAGAAATATTTTACATGTCTGCTTCTCAGAAGTATAGAAAATGAGAGGAATAGAGAAATGAAAAAGATATAATTGAGTCCCTGAGGGGAAAAAAACAGTCTACAAATGAACCAGAAAAAGCCAGGAAGGGGCAGGAGGTTAGTCACTGGGTTTTAAAAAATGATCATTACAGTCCTGACAAAAATAGCAACAGGAGGCAGGTTTTCAGATATCAAGTTGAAAGTGAATTATAAATAGCTGAACAATATTATTAAATCCTGATTATCCTCAGGAGAGAAGATAGCACTTCTGTCCATAAATGCAGTGCTGGGAGAGCAGTAGAGAGGCACTCATGGTCAGGAGAGACTTTAGCTATGAGGGTAAATTTTAAAGTCTTTCTATGTTCAAGCCCTCATTCCTGGCCATTCTCAGGCTACCAGTGTCTTTCCTGAGCATTCTTTGTATGCTTTGACAGAATTTAAGAAACAGAACCAGGGAATGTGTTCATCGAATTCCAGCCTCACTTGGTGTTAATGTTGTTATATGATTAAGGAAAGATAAGCATCAGATGCCATTGCAGACACACAATCCGGATGGTGACCCTGCAAAGCCACCACCTGCTTTCAAGCCTGTCTCTGTGCTTCTGTTGAGAAACAGCAAGCAATTTCCTTTAGTGCCTATCTTGTAAATAATCACCCCTCCCCAAGTAGCCATTCCCCAAATGACAGGAACCATCCTGTGATCTTCTCGGCTCCCCAGCCTAGCCTGGCCTGGTGTCATTGTGCTTTGGAACTCTGTCCTCCCTCCTCACTCAAAAGGTACATGATTTGCATCTTACTCCCACAACAGAGTGATCCAATGTGACCACAGGCAGGGACTTTTAATGGGGTAAGTGGCTATTACCTGTCCCAGGTTACATTTGCATTCTAAAATGTGTTCATGAGTTCTGGCAATTTCAGTGGTCAGGAGGTGTGCTGGGGAGTTGGCTACAGAGCATTTACTGGCATTTCAAAAAGCTATCTGGTGGATGAATGCCAATTCAATCTTATAAGAGATGGCTTGTGTTTAGGGATGTTTCTCAGAGGCCTGGGGAGGAAAACAAGCTCACAAGTGGCTTAGAAAGCAGCAGCTCCACATGGAACTAATATTACCATATAATTGGCCAATTTCCTTCCAGGATCTTTTGCAGAAAACCCAGCTGCCTTAAAGTGCTATGCTTTGGGCCACTTCTAGGAGAGATGATACCCTTCCTGCAGGAACAAGTTTGTGGAGTTTTCTCCATCTCTGTCTGAACATTTCTCCCACATGAAGCTGGTGACTGGGATCTCTCTCAAAAGTTCTTCTTTTATCATTTCCTTTCCTTCTTTCTTTCTCCACCCATCCACCAATCCAAGAAAGTTATGATGACAACTGGCAGCCTGTGGTAGGGGGGCAGCTGTCATAGGCCTTTCTTGCTTTGCTATAAACAAACACCTGAGGCTGGGTAATTTATAAATAAAAGAGGTTTAACTGGCTCATGATTCTACAGGCTTTATAGGAAGCATGCCACCAGCATTTGTTTGGCTTCTGAGGAGGCTGCAGAGAGCTTACAATCATGGCAAAAGGTGAAGGGGGAGCAGGCATCTCGCATGGTGACAGCAGGAGGAAGAGAGGGAGGGGGAGGATGCCACATACTTTTAAACAACTAGATCTTGAACAAACTATCATGAGGACAGCACCAAAAGTTTGGTGTTAAATCATTCACAAGAAATCCACCCCATGAACCAAATCACTTCCCACCAGGACCCACCTTCAACATAGGGGATTACAGTTCAACATGAGATTTAGAGGGTGCAACATCCAAACTATATCAGCAGCACTGAACAAGCCAGACAAGGTTGCTGCCCTCATGGAGTTTACATTCTAATCCCAAGGGGGAGGGCACAAAAAATTACAAAATATGTGGACATAAAACAAATAAACAAGGCAATATGATGTGAAAGAAACTGGAAGAAGGGGTAACCATTTTCAAGAGTGGTTAGGAAGGGCCTTGTTAAGAAAGGAAGATGTTAGCTGAGGTACAAAGGAAGAGAAGCAGTCTATCATAGGGGGAACTGAAAAAAAATAATGTTTGAGAAGAAGATATAGCTTGTGACAAGATTTTTGAAGTAGAAATGGTTTGACATGTTCAAGCAAAAGAGAGCAGAACAATTGCTTGGAGCATGGTGAGACAGAGGTGCATGTAAGTAGAGGGTTTCAATGAAAGGGAGCCCACTGAACCCTGTAGAAATGGAAAAGCACATAGGTATTATTCTCAGAGTCATGGGGAGCCACTGGAAGATGCTAAAGTGGGGAATAGTGAAATGGGATTTGCACTTTTAAAAATATCCCTCTATCTAATCTATGAAGGAGAGGCTGGGAAAGGGCAGGGAATCATTAGGTGGAAATGACCTGGAGATGACAGTTCAGGTGTGTGTGGTGGGGGCAGGGCAGGGGGGAAGAGGAGGGTTGTAGCAGAGGGAACAAAAGCTTGGCTTAAGTGTGCCTTGGAGAGGGACACAAGGGGATGGGGATTGAGGGAGAAAAGCATGAAATTAGTTTTGGATGTGTTAATTCAGAGATGCCTATGCAGAACTCAGCAACTGATAGTTAAACAAACTAGTCTGGGCCAGGCACTGTGGCACACACCTGCAATCTTAGCACTTTGGGAGGCCTAGAAGGTGAATCATCTGAACTTAGGAATTCAAGACCAGCCTGGGCAACATGATGAAAACCCCATCTCTACAAAAAAAAAAAAAAAAAAAAAATTAGCCAGGTGTCATGGCATGCACCTGTAATCCCAGCTACTCGAGAGGCTGAGGCACAAGAATCGCTTGAACCTGGAAGGTTGAGGCTGCAGTGAGCCAAGACTGTGCCACTGCACTCCAGTCTGGGTGACAGAGCAAGACCCTGTCTCTCAAAAAAAAAGAAAAAAAAAGAAGAAGAGTCTGAAGTGTAAGGAGGGGTTGGCACTGGAAGCCTCCTTCTATGTAACCACCAAAGTTTCTGGGAATCTGTCAGGATGTCTTAGCAACCTGCTATGTATCAGATGCTATAGAGATAGAAATGCTGAGAAGCTAAGCAATATGGTTTGGATCTGTCCCCACCCAAATCTCATGTGGAATCATAGTCCCCAGTGTTGGAGGTGGGGCCTAGTGGGAGGTGACTGGATCATGGGAGCAGATCCTTCATAAATGGTTTAGCACCATTCTCTCAGTGTTGTTCTCATGATAGTGAGTGGGTGAGTTATTGTGAGATCTGGTTGCTTAAAAGTGTATAGCACCTACCCTCTCTCTCTTGGCTCCTGTTCCTGCCATGTAAGATGCCTGGCTCCCCCTTCACCTTCCACTATGATTGAAAACTCCCTGAGGCCTCCCCAGAAGCAGATGCTGCCATACTTCCTGTACAGCCCAGGCAATCATGAGTCAATTAAACCTCTTTTCTTTATAGATTACCCAGTCTCAGGTATTTCTTTACAGCAGTGTGAGAAAGGACTAACGCACCAAGGATATAGCAGTAATGTCTCAAATAACATACACATATTTAAAAAGTATATAGAATATGTTGAATGCTAAGTGAATCGTACAGAAAACAAAAAAAACAAGAGTTAATAGGGAGGCCACAGTGTCACTGTGCAAGGAGCAGCGTGCATGAAATTTAGTAAACCTGAGTTTTATTCTTAGCCCTTGCTGGCTATGTAAACTTGAGCAATTCTTTCAGGCTCCCTAAGCCTTGATCTCTTCATGCTAAAATGGGCACTCTACCACCATCCCCAGGTGTTGATATAACGTACAATAAAACATATTTTGCCGGCATAAGACTAGCATCTACTAGGGAGAGAAGAAACCCAGCAGAGTTCCCAGAAGAGGTTGGATTTAGGATGGGCCTTGAAGAACAGCCAAAGCTGAGAACAACAAAGAGGAAAAATGAAGGCAATAAGTTCCCCCCATAGCATAACTCGATTTTTGAAACTCAATGTATTGATCTTTGAAATGGGTCTCAAATAAATTTAGGTAAGTGATTGTGTCTTCTTCAAATTGAAAGAAAAAATGACAATTTGCTTTCAGTATCATCCAGTATACCAGGAGTCACCATGAAAAGAATTTCAGTCCACTAAGACATAAAAATTCATTATAGAGTTATATAAAGAATACATATAGTTACACAGAGAGACTATACATAATTACACATATAGGGAGACTATACATACATAAACTATAGTTACACATATAGAACATATACATTATACATATATAGTAATATATATTTAAAAATATAAATACATTTAGGGCTCACTACATCACTATATAAGTTCTGATATGGTTTGTCCCCACCCAAATCTCATCTTGAATTGTAGCTCCCATAATCCCCACATGTCACAGGAGGGACCCTGTGGGAGGTAATTGAATCATGGGGGTGGTTTTTCCCAAGTTGTTCTCATGATGGTGAATTAGTCTCATGAGATCTGACGGTTTTATAAAAGGGAGTTCCCCTACACACGTGCTCCTGCCTGCCACCGTGTGAGACATGACTTTGCTCCTCATTTGCCTTCTACCATGATTGTAGGCCTCCCTAGTCATACGGAACTTGAGTCCATTAAACCTCTTTCCTTTATAAATTACCCAGTCTTGGGTATGTTTTCATTAGCAGCACGAGAACAGACTAATATAACTTCTCAATATAGCCCTAGTGTAAATGCAAAGAATAAAAACTCTTTGCATTTCTTGGAGGTCAGAGTGAACTTGGCCGTCTGAATACAGGAAAATGTGAAAGTTATAAGATACAGCTGGGTCTTGTTCAGGATCATCCCTGTAGCATACAGTTTTAATTTGCCAACCTCCTTTTATAGGTATTTGCACAGTGATTTACAACTTGAGGGCAATTGATCCTCCTGAGAAAGAAGCCCCCCATCTGGACGTTCTACACTGGGTGACATGAGGGTTGTTCTGGGACTGTAGAGATGAAATATCATCATAATACTCTCCCTGGCTCTGCAAGGAAAATATTTTGCTAGGCACAGTAATGAAAGCACTGTTTATTTGAAACCAGTCTATAGAAAACCTGCAGAAGATTTAATTAAGGTTATACCATAGAATATAAATGTTATCAACCTTAGCAATATTAAAATTACAGTGCATCTGATAGAAACTGGAAGGATGGGAAGATTGTTGGTATAGGGAACTGTTCCATCCATTAGGGCTTCGTAATATTATTTGATTTTTAATCAAAGTTCTTATGACTATAATCATATTATTTTAAAATTAAATATATAGAAAAACAAATTCTTGCTGAAGTGAACATCACCTTTGTCTAGTCAGTGGTCATGCTTCCTAACCTACACAATCCTATTTTTGTTCTGTAAGCAGAATACATCTGTGTATTTTTATATATTTGTGGAATGGTCACAACTGTGACCTCTGTCTAGCATTACTGAGGTAGACTGTTTGTACCCTCTAGTAGAGTATCTCAAAATGGGATCCATGGACCACCTGCCACAGAATCACCTGGGGCCTCTGTTTATTAAATAATAATACCACCACCACCTTCTTAGACACTATCTGAAACTAACAGATTTCTATTGTGGAATCCATACCTTTAACAAACTCCTCCCAAATTATGTTTATAAACATTACAGAGCTAAGAATCATTGCTCTAATGTTCCATTTCCACCAAAATATCCTCTCCTTGGGACCACAGATACTCAAATATTTTTCTAAGAAGCTGGAATTAAAAGTGAAATCTCAAACTCTATCCCAAAGCTCCCCAAATGAAAGGTTTTGTTTTGTTTTGCTTAATTTCTATCAGTTTGGTTTAAGAATCATACAAATTTTCTGAAGCCTAACAGCCACAGTGCTTTGAATTTATCCTTAGAGAGAAGTTATATTTAGTACATTTACCACAGTAATTAGTACATTTAGGAATTAGTAATTTAGTACGTCTATCACAGTAGAAAGGGTACTAATGAATCAGAAAAGACTCAGACCTCAAGAAAATTTTAAAACAACAACCCCAGGAGCAGCATTCTGGAGGCCTTGTGTTGTTCCAGTCTTTATGCCGCTACTGGATGGACCTGGAAAAGGCCCAGAAGGGAAAACTTGGAGTGCCCAGGGTAGTGGGGTCACTCAAGGCTGCTTGGGAGATTGGATAATTACCAACTAGTGTGGAGTACATTAATATTTAAACAACCAGCGAGGCTGAGCAAGCACAACTAAGACACAGCAGCTGAATATCAGCCTGATGTCTAATGAGTCCGAGGTGGAAGCTCAGAGAGGTGATTTTACGGTAAGCTATGAAGGGCATGATTAGTCCTTACTGCCTTGGTACGTGTTACTTCTCTAATAAGTGAGAAGCGATATGTTTGTGAAGGGTGTGAGGGAAGCAGGGGTGGAGTAGGTACACAGATGAGAAAAATAAGGATTTTCCATACCAATTCCAGAGTTATTTTCCAAAGGGTAACTGATCATGTTTCATCTGCATAAAAATATTTCGGACTCTTTTGCACCTCCCAGATTATGTTAACACTTCATAAGGCAAGAAATCTCCTTCACAATCTGCTTTATGATTATCTGTCAAACCAAAGTAATGACAAAAACTTAGCACTAGTACCACCCTCTTCACCCCTACACTCATGACAGACTTCACCACTCAATCAGGCATGCTCTCCTGTAGAGCACCAAGTGAAAGTAGCTTTCTCCTTATCACAACTCCCAGGAAATTCCTGCCATTTAAAATAGTTGGCACAGGAGTCCATATCTACTTTCCCCTGTTCTAGGTCACATAGAACCAAGATTCCCCAAATCTGCTCTGATCTTTCTCTTGCAATGGCCATTCCAACTACCTAGACTACTCACCCTCGACCATTAGGTAAACTTCTACTCATCCTTCAATAAGTCAGTTCACACATCACCCCCTCTATGAAACCCTTAACCATGATTCTTTGATCCTAGGCTGTGTTTGATCTTCTATGCTCTTATAATATTTTGTAAATATTATAGGAGACCATCTTCATTATGTGCTGTGATTACAAACTTGCATACCCTTCTCTTGGCTAATGTTTGAACTCCTTAGACAGGCATACTTGAAGCTTGACAACTCACAATCTGGAGATAAGCAGTATATTGCTATAAAACCTCCAACTACTAGAACCAACTCAAGTATGATCAGGATCAATGGCTTCCCACAGATGGCCAGCAACCTCTGTCAGTTGCTGGAGACCACATAACAGTAACCACTCTGTCTTTATTCCTATTTGTTAGCTCTAGGTCTCAGATCAAGGCCTGGGCTGTACTCACTAGTTGAGAATTTGGCTTATGTAAATCAAAATACTTGAGACTGGATAATTTATAAGGTGTAGAAATGTGTTTTTCACAGTTCTGGAGGCTGAGAAGTTCAAGATCATGGCACCAGCAGATTTGGTTCCTGCTGAAGGCTTGCTGCTTCTAGGATAGAGCCTCTTCGATGTGTCCTTATGGAGTGGAAGACAAAAGGGCTTAGCTAGCTCCCTGGAGCCATTTTATATGGGTATTAATCCTACTCATGAAAGCAAAGCCCTCATGACTGAATCACCTCATAAATGCCCCACCCTCTTAACACTATCACATCGGGTCTTAGTTTCCAACATTTGAATTTGGGGTGACACATACATTCAAATCATGACATATGGCAAAAAGTGGCTTAACACAGCCCCTGGCCTGCAAGCAAAAAGATCCAGAATATATATATATGTGTATATAATTATATAGTTTTATATAAGATTGATATACTATATAAATTATATGCGATAAATAGTGT
The DNA here is from genome assembly GCF_000951035.1 of Colobus angolensis palliatus. Taxonomy (NCBI): domain Eukaryota; kingdom Metazoa; phylum Chordata; class Mammalia; order Primates; family Cercopithecidae; genus Colobus; species Colobus angolensis. The sequence goes on along the minus strand of NW_012114711.1, from coordinate 9,007,893 downwards.
TGATAAAAATACTATATTTAATATATTTAACTTTTCAAAATTTCATATTTATCAACAAAAAATAAAATAGAAACACTTCAATCAAAAATTAATAAAGAACATACATAAACAGTTAATTTGCAGAAGAAACTCTATGTGGTTAATAAACAACAATAATAAACGATATAATAATACAGTGGCTAATTTTATTGTGTGTTTATTGTGCCAGACATGTTTCATATATTTTACTCATTCATTTTTCTCAAATTCATTAAGGCAGATACCTCATTACCCCATTTTCAAATGAGGAAACTGAGGTACAGGGCATACATGAAATACAGACACATTGCAATGGTTAATTTTATGTATCTGCTTTGCTGGGCCACAGTGCCCAAATATTTGGTCAAACATTATTCTGCATGTAAAGATGGTTTTGGGATGAGATTAACATTTAAATCAGGGAGCTTTAAGTAAAGCACATTATCTGGCATAGTGTGGGTGGGCATCATCCAATAAACTGAAAGCCTGAATAGAACAGAAACAGACTCCTGAGCAAGAAGGAGTTCTGCCAGGGGGAAGCCTGCAATTCTTCCCTGGGTTTCTAGCCTGCCAGCCTACTTCACCAAATTTTGGACTCTCCCAGCCTCTACTATTTGCTGTATTGTATAAGCCAATTCCTTAAAACCTCAATCTCAACCTCCCCTTGTCCCCTCTCCCCACCTTTCTTTGCATATATCTATATGCATGCACATGCACACATACCTGCAAACACATGCATATACACACTCTGTTGGTTCAGTTTCTTTGGAGAACTCTAATACATTATACATTTAGTAGGTGATAGACCCAGGTTTCAAACTCAGATTTTCTGACTCTCCACAACTACCAATAACTTCTCTACCAATGTTTCATTGATATGAAAAATGCATGCAGCCTTTTGGGATAACAGTTTTGCTATATACCTCAAGAGCCCTTTAAAAGTTCATACATTCTAGGAGTCTCTTCTAAGTAAATAGTCAAATTCAGATGAAGGTTTATGTACACAGCACTTTCCTTAGAGTAAGAAAACTTGAATTCATTTAACTGCCTGACAGTAAGAGCATTAAATTATGATGCATACATAAGAGTAAATATTAGGCAGTTATTAAATTATGTTTCTGAAGAACAATGCCATAGGAAATTATTCAGAAGATAATATCAAATCTTTAAAACAAGCTAAGTCATTATATATAGGGTGTAATCTGAATTATGTTAAAAAATAAATGTGTATTAATAGATGTGTGGAGGAAAGAGAAAATTGTATCAAGATGTTTACAGTTTCATTTCTGAGTGGTGTTATTCACTCATTTTGTTCATTTTCTCATTTTCTTCAGCCAAGGCAACAAAAGGTAGCAATGTGTTCCACAGACCTTTGTGAGAGAAATATGTGACACATTAGGAAAAACAAGGTGTCTGGAGCCTGAAGACCTATATTCCCCATCAAGATTTCTTTACCTAATTAGTATGTGTGAGAACTTCGACAAGTCAATTGACTTGTCTAAGCAAGCTTCAGTCTCCTCAATGGTAAAATTGAGGTACTCTGCATACCTGCCCCATTATTTCACAGCAAATAGGAAGTGACAGAGTTTGGGGACTGAATGGTGCTAATTTATACAAATTGCTTTATAACAAGTATGAAGCACAATTTGTGATGATTTTTGACAGCTCTATTAAGATGTAATTTACGTACTACACAGTTAACTCTTTTCAACTGTAAAATCCAGTGGTTTTAGTGGGTTCACATAGTTGTAAAACCATCAGTAGAATTTTAGGGCATTTTTGTTACTCCAGAAAGACACTCATATTTGCTAACAGTCACTCCCCACTCCCTAATCTTCTCAGCCCCTGAAAACCATTAATCTATTTACTTTCTCTGTAGAGTTGCCTATTGTAGACGTTCCATATAAATGAAATCATACAACATGTGTCCTTTTGTGACTGGCTTCTTTCACTTAGCATAATATTTCCAAGGGTCGTCCATGTTGTAACATGTGTATTTAATTTATTTTGTCAAATAATATTCTACAATATTAATATACCACATTTTATTTATTCATTGGTCAGCTGACAGACATTTGAGTCATGTAAACTTTTGAGTTATTATGAATAACGCTTCTACGAACATGTGTATACAGGTTTTTGTGGGAACATATGTTATGTATCTTGGATAAATATCAAGGAATGAAATTACTGGGCCACATGGCAACTCTATGTTTAGCACTTGGAAAAATTGCCAAAGTGTTTTTCAAAGTCGCAGTATCACTTTATAATACTACCAGCAATGTGTAAGTGTTCAAATTCTATTCAATGATTTTTAATTATATATTTTTTAGTTATTTTCTGTTAACTTTTAAGTTCATGGGTACATGTGCAGGTTTGTTACATAGGTAGACTTGTGTCATGCAGGTTTGTTGTACAGATTATTTCATCACTCAGATATTAAGCCTAGTATTCATTAGTTGTTTTTCCTGATCCTCACCCTCCTCCCACCCTCCACCCTCTGATAGGCCCCAGTGTGTGTTGCTCCTCTCTATGTGTCCATCTGTTCTCATGATTTAGCTCCCACTTATAAGTGGGAACATATGGTATTTGGTTTTCTGTTCCTGTGTTAGTTTGCTAAGGATGATGGCCTCTAGCTCCATGCACATCCCGGCAAATAACATGATTTCGTTATTTTTATGGCTCCATGGGGTATATGTCCAAATTTTCTTTATCCAGTCTATCACTGATGGGAATTTAGGTTGATTCTATGTCTTTGCTACTGTAAATGGTGCTGCAATTAACATATGCATGCATGTGGCTTTGTAACAGAATGATTTATAATCCTTTGGGTATATACTCAGTAATGGGATTGTTGGATCAAATGGTATTTCTGTCTTTAGGTCTTTGAGGAATCACCACACTGTCTTCCACAATGATTGACCTAATTTACACTCTCACTAACAATCTATATGCCTTCCTTTTTCTCCAAAACCTCACCAGCATCTGTTATTTTTTTGATAGTAATAGCCATTGTGACTGGTGGGAGATGGTATCTTATTGCAGTTTTGATTTGCATTTCTCTAATGATTAGTGATGTTGAGCTTTTTTTCATATGCTTCTTGGCCACATGCATGTCTTCTTTGAAAAACATCTGTTCATGCCTTTTGCTCACATTTTTATGGGTTTTTTTTTCTTGTAAATTTGTTTAAGTTCCTTATACATATTGGATATTAGACCTTTTTCAGATGCATAGTTTGCAACACTTGTCTCCCGTTCTGTAGATTGTCTGTTTACTCTGTTGATAGTTTCTTTTGCTATGCAGAAGCTCTTTATTTTCTTAGTGGTTGCTCTAAGACTTTAAAAGAGCATCTTAACTTTCATACTAACTTAATTTCAGTGAGATATACAAACTTAACTCTTATACAGCTCTATTCCTCCTCTCTTTTGTTCTATTATTGTTATACGTATCACAGATATATATGTCACAAGCCCAACTATATATTGTTTTAATTTTTACCTTGTATAATTTCATGTCTTTTAATAAAGGTGAGAGAAAGAGGGCAAGTACATATTTACACAGTTTTAATATTCACTTTATTATTTGCCATTTCTGGTTCTCTTCATTTCTTCTTGTATATTTTTGTTTTTATCTGATGTCATTTTCTTATTCTAAAATAGCTTAGTTTCTACTCACCAGTTCCATGTTATTATTTGCAAATGTATTACATGTCTTACACATTATAGGTATAATACCTATACACATATTATTTATGCAATTGCTTCTCAAATTAGTTAAGAAAAGAAAGGTTAAAATATTTAAGAAATGAAATATTCAATTATACCATCTTTTACAATTACCTTTAGCAGCCCTCTTTGCTTCTTTCTGTGCATTTGAATATAAATGTGATGTCACTTGCTTTCAGCCTGAAGAAGTTACTTTAGTATTTTTTCTCAGATGGGTCTGATAGCAACAAATTTAGTTTTTGTTCATTATGGATGTTATTATTTCACCTTCATTCTTGATAAATAACTTCAGTGGATGTAGAGTTGGTAGTTGGCAGTTGTTTTCCTTAACCACCTTGACTATGTCATCCCAATGCCTTCTGGCCTTCATTGCTTCTTATGAGAAGTTATCTGTTTTTCTTATTCAAGTTTCCTCATGCTATGGTTTAAAGGTTCTCTCCAAAACTCAAGTGGAAATTTAATTGCCATTGTGATAGTATCTACAGGTTAGGACATTGAAGATGTGATTAGATCATAAGGTCTCTGTTCTCATGAATGAGCTAATGGATTATCATGGGGGTGATTTAGTTATCACAGGAGTTTGGTCCACTTTTTCTGTCTCATGCATTCTTTCACTCTCTTGTCATGTGATGCCTTCCACCATGTTATGACATTGCAAGAAGGCCCTCACAAGATGTGATACCTTGATCTTGGACTTCCCAGCCTCTGGAATCATCAGTCAAATAAACTTCTATTCCTCATAAATTATCCAGTCTCTGGTACTCTGTTATAGAACACAAAATGGACTAAGGCAACTCATATGTAAAGAGGCTTTTTTCTTGCTTTCAAAATTTTATTTTTGACTTTAGCTTTCAGCATCTATGATGTAGGTTATTGATGCCTTAGCATTTACTTAGAGTTCTTTAAGCTTATTGGGGAAGTAGATATATATTTTTCATCATATTTGGAATGTTTTCAGACATTATTTCTTTAAATATTTTTT
>NW_012114711.1:8985856-9003117 GCF_000951035.1 Colobus angolensis palliatus | reverse complement strand
ATATATATGTCACAAGCCCAACTATATATTGTTTTAATTTTTACCTTGTATAATTTCATGTCTTTTAATAAAGGTGAGAGAAAGAGGGCAAGTACATATTTACACAGTTTTAATATTCACTTTATTATTTGCCATTTCTGGTTCTCTTCATTTCTTCTTGTATATTTTTGTTTTTATCTGATGTCATTTTCTTATTCTAAAATAGCTTAGTTTCTACTCACCAGTTCCATGTTATTATTTGCAAATGTATTACATGTCTTACACATTATAGGTATAATACCTATACACATATTATTTATGCAATTGCTTCTCAAATTAGTTAAGAAAAGAAAGGTTAAAATATTTAAGAAATGAAATATTCAATTATACCATCTTTTACAATTACCTTTAGCAGCCCTCTTTGCTTCTTTCTGTGCATTTGAATATAAATGTGATGTCACTTGCTTTCAGCCTGAAGAAGTTACTTTAGTATTTTTTCTCAGATGGGTCTGATAGCAACAAATTTAGTTTTTGTTCATTATGGATGTTATTATTTCACCTTCATTCTTGATAAATAACTTCAGTGGATGTAGAGTTGGTAGTTGGCAGTTGTTTTCCTTAACCACCTTGACTATGTCATCCCAATGCCTTCTGGCCTTCATTGCTTCTTATGAGAAGTTATCTGTTTTTCTTATTCAAGTTTCCTCATGCTATGGTTTAAAGGTTCTCTCCAAAACTCAAGTGGAAATTTAATTGCCATTGTGATAGTATCTACAGGTTAGGACATTGAAGATGTGATTAGATCATAAGGTCTCTGTTCTCATGAATGAGCTAATGGATTATCATGGGGGTGATTTAGTTATCACAGGAGTTTGGTCCACTTTTTCTGTCTCATGCATTCTTTCACTCTCTTGTCATGTGATGCCTTCCACCATGTTATGACATTGCAAGAAGGCCCTCACAAGATGTGATACCTTGATCTTGGACTTCCCAGCCTCTGGAATCATCAGTCAAATAAACTTCTATTCCTCATAAATTATCCAGTCTCTGGTACTCTGTTATAGAACACAAAATGGACTAAGGCAACTCATATGTAAAGAGGCTTTTTTCTTGCTTTCAAAATTTTATTTTTGACTTTAGCTTTCAGCATCTATGATGTAGGTTATTGATGCCTTAGCATTTACTTAGAGTTCTTTAAGCTTATTGGGGAAGTAGATATATATTTTTCATCATATTTGGAATGTTTTCAGACATTATTTCTTTAAATATTTTTTTCTGCTCTTTTCTCTGTATTTTCCTTCAGGGGCTCCCATTCTGCATATTTACTGTGCTTAACAGTGTCCCAGTGTCTCTGAGGTTCTGTTTCTGTTCACTTTTCCTCATTCATTTTTCTCTCTGTTCTTCAGACTGCATAATCCATAATGTCTATTGATCTGTCCTCAAGTTGCTGATTCTTTCTTCTATCAGCTCAAATTCACTGTTGGAACCCTCTAGTTAATTTTTCATTTCAGTTATTATATTTTTCAATTTCATGATTTCCATTTGGTTTTTTATAATGTTTATATATTTACTAATATTTTCTATTTAATAAGACATAACCATTAATATACAAGCAAATTTTATGTCTTTGGACATATTTTTAATCTTGGCTTTGAAGTCTTTGCTAAATCTAGGCTCTCTTCCAGACAAGTTTCTATTGCCTGCTTTTATTCCATGGTGCATGTGACACAATTTCTCATTTCCTTGTATATCTTATTTAATTTTGTAAATAACTGAACTTTTAAAATAATATAGCAACTCTGTATGCTGAACCACCACTATCAGCCTCTTTCTCAGGCATGTTATTTTCTTGATTTTTTTATTTGTTTAATGACCTAGTGGACAATTTAATTGAAGTCTGTTTCCTCCACAGTGTGCAACCTCTATATCACTACTTAGAGGGTACAGACTTGGGCATACACACAGTCTCTGCATATTTGGGCTGGTCTACCCATACCGGTATCCCATCAAGCTTTTAGTGTCTACTCATTGCTATCTGATTCCTTTGTTTTTGACACTGCAAAGACTTATCCAAATAAGGGAGGACTCATTTTCAGGGCAAAGTTTTGCCAGTCTTTGAGGCTCCTCAGACTCAGAAGGGCTCTCCTTAGCTGTTTTTTTTTTTTTTTCTGATTCTCTCTCCTAAACTTTAAGTAGGTCTACAATTATGCTTATTGATATGATGAGTGTCATAGAGCCACCAACCTAAGGGCACCACTACTAATTGGTTGCCACCAAGATCAACACCCCCAAGCATGGACTTCCTTACACTTTATTCCAAATAAAGTAAGTCCACTTAGGAAGATCTGTGGAGCTCTCTAGCCTCATAGCCTGCCTATCTCCATGAGCAGAATGTGTGTTTTAATACAATGGAGCTTGGAGTAGGGAGAATGGCCTGCATCTTCCAGAAGGTGATATCCTTACTCTATGGGCAGGGCTTTGGGCAAGGAGAGTAGCCCTTGATCTCAGATTGCTTTTCCTGTTATAAAATTCCCACCCTATAAGAAAGACAGTGTGGGTACTTCAGAGCTCAGTATTCTTGGCCTGTCATTCCTTGATATCGTTTGGATATGTGTCCTGTGTAAATCCCATGTTAAAAATGTAATCTCCAATGTTGGTGGTAGGGCCAGGTGGGAGCTGTTTGGGTCATGGCAGTGAATCCCTCATGATTTGGTTCTCTCTTCACCATAGTGAGTGAATTCTAATGAGTCTGGTTGTTCAAAAATGTGGCGCACTTCCCCCCTCTCTCTTGCACCTGGTCTTCCCACATGATGTGCAAGCTCCCACTTTACCTTATGCCGTAAGTAAAAGCTCCCTCAGACCTCGCCAGAAGCAGATGTCAGTGTCATGCTGCCTGTACAGCTGCAGAACCATAAGCCAATTAAACTTCTTTACCTATAAATTAACCAGTCTCAGGTATCTCTATAGCAATGTGAGAGCAGCCTAACACATGCCTGAGTGGGGCTCCAGCCATAAGAGTGAGCACTCATTTGGGGTAAGGAGACTAGCCCTCTTGACAGCATCTGCCCAAAATGGAGCTTCTGTAGCACAAAACTGGGGAGACAGTGGATGAGAGATGTCAGTGGCATGCCCTCCTGTGGTAAAACAGCAGCACTAGACTAGAAGTTGTGGAAGAAAGAGACTCATCTTCTTGGTTACACATGCCTGGAGTGTGGTTTCTACCACATTCAGCTGGGGGAGGGGGATTGAGGGAGCAGATCATAGCTCAAATGATCTCACCATTCTTACCAAGGTTTAGTAGATTTTTCATGTCTCTCCATTTTCTACATATCCTTAGGACAATCTCCGAAGATTTTTTTATTTAAAAAAATAATTTTCAGCAGTGAAATAGTTGTTTCACTGGGAAGAAGGTCCACTCTGCTGCTCATATCACCATCCCAAAGTCAATCTGATTGAGTTTTATAAGAAGAGAAAAGTCATGGATACCATGAAGTCAACAGCACTCAAAGAATCATAGTGCATGACATCAGACTGTCAATGTGGGAAGTGAAAACACTTAATGGGAAAGTCTCATTGTTGACAGCTTTTTCTATGGTGTCATATGCCACTGCTCTCTTTCATCTACTTGGTGATGCACCAGCAGAAGGAAACAGTATCACTGAAATGCAGCTAAGAGCTGATCCAGCATTCTCTCCTGCTTTGGAAATGAAACCCTTGATACCTAACTATAAAATTTAGCCATACTGATTAAAAGCACCTGCTAGAGGCTGCAGAGGATAAAGCAAACAATTCCACTTAAACATCTCAGAATCTGACTCTTAGAACTTTGGAGCCCAAAAGCCTAGTAAACCCACTTTAAAATCTCATATTGAAAAATCACATGTAATAAATATATATACCTTTCAATGGAAGCCCTTTGAGGCAACAATAAAAGGCCCATAGAGAAAAAGGTAAAAATCTTTTAGAAAAAAAAAATTGGCAAGCAAGTAACTTAAACATCAGGCAGAAAATGCAAGGTTAGGCCATTTGGAAGCTTATAATTCATTTAACATTGAGATATCAAATCCATTTTATACTTTACTTCAAGTTAGAGAAGTTTTCACAGCATAGGGGAAAAATATTGGAAAAATTTCATTCTCCAAGTACTGTAATTTAGCTATAGAATACCTACGTAGTGGCAGAGGACCAGCAAGGAGTAGTACAAAGAATTACAGTAATAAAAGTATGACAGACCAAAAATGCAGGAAGATACTTCAAGAGCTACCGCTGAGAAAGCAGCCTTGGGGATAGGGAGTTGAGAAAAAATTGGCATGACAAAAATGACTAATTCATAAGCACTTCCACAGGAGGCCCATATGTACCACCATCCCCTGGAGAACAACATCAACATCACCTCAAGAAGCCAGAAGGATGAGATCTCCTTGTTGCATCTCACGAAGAACCCTCCAGAAGATATCTGAAAACAAAGGCCCCTCTGCTTTAACGTGAGCCATCACACCGTGATGCCAGAGTTTGAGATTTCAAGACAGAGCTCTTCACCTAAGTCTCACCATCTCCCACTCCATATACTTCCTCCAGTTGTGATGAACAAGAGCTTAGTCATAGTCTTTTCTAAGGATATAAAGCCAGCAGTTATTTAGAGGTAGTACTTAAATGTCATACTATCTACCTACCTTAAATGGTTTGGATCTGTGTCCTTGACAAATTTCATGTTGAAATGTAATCCTCAGTATTGAAGCTGGGGCCTGGTGGGAGGTGTTTGGATCATGGGAGCGGATCCCTCATGAATGACTTAACACCATCCCATTGGTGATGAGTGAGTTCACATGAAATCTGGTTGTTAAAAAGTGTGTGGCACCGTTATCCTCAGCAAACTTACACAGGAACAGAAAACCAAACACCACATGTTCTCACTCATTAATGGGAGCTGAACAATGAGACCACATGGACACAAGGAGGGTATCAACACACACTAGGGCCTGTCAGGGGGGTGAGGTAGAAAGAGTGAGAGCATTAGGAAAAATAACTAATGCATGCTGGGCATGGGTTAGGTGAGAACTATAATAGGCATGCTGGGTGATGGGTTGACAGGTGCAGCAAACCACCATGCCACACGTTTACCTATGTAACAAACCTGCACATCCTGCACATGTACCCCAGAACTTTAAATAATTTTTAAAAAGTGTTTGGCACCTCCTCCTTCTCTCCTTTTCTCCTGCTCCTGTCATGTGAGACTCCTGCTATCCCTTTGCCTCCATTATGATTGTAAGCTTCCTGAGGCCTCACCAGAAGCAGATGCTGGTGTCATGCTTCCTGTACAGGCTGCAGAACTGTAACCCAATTAAATCTCTTTTCTTATAAATTACTCAGTCTTAGATATTTCTTTATAGCAATGCAAGAATGGCCTAATACAGTACCTCATCATCTCCATCCAGATAGTTCACCAGGCACCAACCCTGCAGCCATAGAAGGATACATACAGTATGGTCTTTGTCCTCCACAGCTGGACTGACTCTTGTGCCTGTAGAGTTCTTTTACACCTCTTCTACCAAGTTACACCCTACTGTTTTTAGGGCTTATCCCTGGCAGCCTATTGTGGGGATGGTCCAGAGTTGCCTCAAGTTAGGGAACTCCTCCTCTGGGCTCATCTGGCACCTAGGGCTTTCTTCTGGCTCACCACTGTGGGCTTATTAAACCAGATCGCTGAGCCCCACTCTCAGAATATCTAATTAAGTAGGTCTTGAGTGGGGACTAAATACTTGTATTTCTAACAAGTTCCAGGCAATGCTGATACAGCCAATCCAGGATCACACTTGAGAACCACAGCTCTAGACTATGAGCTCTTAGCCTGCATGCACTCAATTCTGTGTGCATTTTTGTGTCACCAGCATATATCCAAATGTCTAGCACTTAGAAACTTCCTTAAGAGCCCATTGGATGAAGGTTAGATAGACAAAACTGAAAAATACCAGCATATATTACTTTACACACTAAAGAAATTGAAGTAACACAAATATATTTACTCAAAAATGGTAGTCACCCAATGTAATTACATCATAGATGAGAAAGATCTACAGGTCCTTTCTGATTAGTAAATTATCAACTCATTTTTTATGACTGTCACTTGTAGATATCAATACACACACTGCACAACAATAAATCAAGCAAAGCAAAATACCTAGGCTTTTGATATAGGCATGTTTCTTTTCCCCTGATAAAAAGTCAAATATGCAGTAATTAACCCAGAATTAACCTGTTTTTATATTTACTAGGAGTCCTGATCTTGAATTTACATTGTCAGCTCCTTAGCTTTGTTTTGCTCATTTATGGCTCAGTAGGTCTGTGATCCTCCTCTGGTCTCTCCAACTCCCTAAATGAGTCTGAAGCCTTCACAGTTTCCTCAGGTGTTTCCAGGTAACCTTTACAGGCTTCCTCAGCAAGGATGATTCAGCATTGTTTTTCACTTCTTCATAACAACAGGATATTTAGCACCACTGATATGTTGTTTAAAATAGTTGTCAGTCATGTTATTATTCACTCAGAACCATCCAGTAGCTTTGTTTCTTATTCTAAATAAAGCCAAAATCCTCAGACTAGCTCCCAAAGCCCTATAGACATCGTCTTGCCCTACCCTTTCCCATTTCCCCTCTGGTCTCAAGGCCTCTAACTCTCTCCTTCAATCCCCCTGCTCCAGCCACACGAGCTGCCCTGCTCCTCCTACTGCAGGAATGTTAAACCTTGTGCTTCCCTCTCCTCAAAGATTCCTCCCAGACGGTGAACAAGTTCCCTCTCTCAGCATCTTAGAGTCTTTACTCAAATATCACCTTCCTGAACCCCATTTAAAAAATTACAATCCTCCCCCAGCACTCTTTATACCCCCTGTCTTGCTTTATTCTCTGTAGCACTGATCACCATCTACATATTAAATATTTTACTTACTCCTTAACTATCTGCCTCTCACACTATAATGTAAAATGCATAAGGGCAGACATTTGTGCCTGTTTTGTTCCTTGATGTATCCCCTGGTGCCTAGAAAATTTACAGAAGTTCTTGGCACATAGCAAGTGCATGTAGAAGACACATGGAGATGCACTGCCCAGAATCTCTTTCAAGGCCGGGTTTGCTGTCCAACTACAGGGAGTGTGATCAACAAAGGGCCTGCAGCTCTCAGCTCCTTCAGGGTCTACCTCTGCTGCAAGGAGCTGCCTTGCTCAGGGTCACCTCCATCCTAGGAGATACCAACCGTAAGCTCTGTCAATTGGACCCCTACACAGGTCACTTTAACAGGCAACATTGGCTCCAGAACTGCCCCCTACCAACCCTTGCAGTGGCTGGAATTTGCCAGGGCCTGTATCAGCATTTGATTACCCCCTCTCCTCAAACCTATTATTTCCCCTTCCTTTCACAAGTGTTGATCTCTAATAAACATACTGTGTCCCAACTCTGTCTCAGCATCTGCTTCCAGAACTCCCCAATTTGTAACATCGCTCAATAAGTACTTGTTTAATGAATGAATAAAGGAATGAATGTGCTCCTATATCAGGAGTGGTCTCAACATTATTCCACTATGGGGCACCTAGCATAATCTCCAAGAACTGATGTAACTGAACTTCAGAAGTGATAATTATGCTGAGATCTGAAGGCTAATGAGGAGTTCAGGTGAAAACAGCAGGCATTTCAGGCAAAAGGTCTGGGCCTGTGTCACAAAGAAGCCTAGAAGAAGGCCTGAGTGGCTGGAGAACGCAGGAAGGAGAAGCATGATGGAAGAAGAATTGGAAAGCCACATTTTTTTTCCTGCTATTTCATTATAGCTCTTGATGGCCAATCTGGAAGAGCCTTTGAGATGTGAAGCCCGCTGGGCTTCTGGGTCGGTGGGGACTTGGTGAACCTTTGTGTCTAGCTAAAAGAATGTAAATGCACCAATCAGCAGTCTGTATCTAGCTAAAGGTTTGTAAAATGCACCAATCAGTGCTCTGTCAAAATGGACCAATCGGCTCTCTGTAAAATGGACCAATCAACTATCTGTAAAATGGACCAATCAGTAGGATGTGGGTGGGGCCAGATAAGGGAACAAAAGCAGGCTACCCGAAGCCAGTAGCAGCAACCTGCTTGGGTCGTCTTCCACAGTTTGGAAGCTTTGTTCTCTCGCTTTTCGCAATAAATCTTCCTGCTGCTCACTCTTTGGGTGCACGCCACTTTTATGAGCTGTAACACTCATGGTGAAGGTCTGCAGCTTCACTCCTGAAGCATGCAAGACCATAAACCCACCGGGAGAGACCAACAACTCTGGACTGGAGGAACGACCAACTCCAGATGCACCACCTTTATGAAATGTAACACTCATCACAAAGGTCTGCAGCTTCACTGCGGAGGCCAGCAAGACCACAAACCCACCAGGAGGAACAAACAACTCCAGATGCGCCACCTTTAAGAGCTATAACACTCACCAGGAAGGTCTGCAGTTTCACTCCTGAAGTCTGCAAGACCACAAACCCACCAGAAGCAAGAAACGCCAGACACATCTGAACATCTGAAGGAAGAAACTCTATACACACCATCTTTAAGAACTGCAACACTCACCGCAAGGGTGTGCAGTTTCATTCTTGAAGTCAGCGAGACCAAGAACCCACCAATTCTGGACACACCTTGATCCCTATTAAAACCAGAGCCTCAATTATTAGAAACAAGTATATGGGTTCTCCATTCCTCTAGGAAAAGAAAGATCCTGTGGCATGTGAAATAATGGTGCCCAAGATGTTCAAGCCCTAATCCCTGGGATCTATAAATATGTTACCTTAAAGGCAAAAGGGAACTTGTAGATCTGATTGAGGATTTTGAGATGAGGTGGTTATCCTAGAGTATCCAGTGGATCCAGTGTCCAGAGAGAGACTGGAAGATGCTATGCTGCTAGCATTGAAGATGGAGGAAGTGGCCACGAGCCAACGAATGCCAGCAGCCTCTAGAAGCTGGGAATGGAAAAGAAATGAATTTTCCTCAAGAGCCTCCAGAAGAAACACAGCCCTTCTGACACCTTAATTTTAGTCCAGAAATGTCCATTTAAGACTTCTAACCTCTAAAACTGTAAGACAATAAGTGTATGTTTTAAGCCTTGAAGTTTGTTATTTGTTACAGCAAAAACAGAAAACCAATACAGACCCATCCTTCAGAAACATAATTTCTTAATGTTCTCCCACTTCAGGGAAAGAGAAAAGGCCTATATTCTCTATCAAAGACTAACATCTTCCTCTACAGATCAGGCCAGTGAGCCTTTATGTATAAGTGCACATACATATGTGGATGCATTCCAACAAATGCAGTTTTCTCATAAAGAAATAGGTTAAATATTCATATATTTATGAATATACGAATATATATAATATATAGTGCCAAGATATATATATATTATATATATATTATATATATCTATATCTCTCTTGGCATTTCAAGAGTACCAGCTTTGTCAAAAGATGATAATATCTGGCCCTTTAAGTATATCATTTACTTCACTCCATACCCATCATAGCCCTGTGGGGTAAATATTACTCTCTCCATCTTACAAGGAAATAAATATGATGTCAGAGAAATCAATTGCATCCAAAGCCAAGATTCCAACACAGATTGGTCATACTCTTCCCAAGTTCATCACTCTGCCTCTGAGAGATTTAGGGAATCCTCACTATAAGCCCCTTTCTGCCTCTTTAGCTTTTCCTCTTTTCACTATGCTGTCTGCCTCCCCTACACTCACACACCCTCTATTCTCCAACTGCAATGGAATTATTTATCCCCCACGGCTTCCTGCTCCTTGGCCTTTATACATGAATCCGTCCCTATAAACTTTATCAAAGAAGTCAGGGAAGAAGGAAGGGGGAGAAATGAGAATAAATGGAGCTGGCAGCACACTCAGCATTCATCATGAGGTCAGCCTGCTCTGGGACCTGCTTCCTCATAGCAGTGCCTATTGCCTCAGACACACAGTTACTGTCACAACAGTATAGTTCCCTTTAACTGCACTATAGATAGCAACCTGAACATTGTGAAATGTTAAGCTTTCCCTTTGAGATATGCTTTCAGAGCCTGCATAATGGTGAAACTACTAACTCAGCTGGTCTGAGGAACACCGCAAGAAGCTAGCTCACAAGCTGAAGTGCTCACATTTCATCTCCCTTACTCTGACCACTCAACGACTACAATTTTTCAGCCCCTCACCCTCCATGATCCCCTTTAAAAACTCCAGCCCAGAACTTCTTGGGGAGATAAATTTGAGAGTCTACCCCTATTTCCTCACTTGGCTGCCCTGCGATCATTAAACTCTTTCTCTGCTGCAAACACTGCTGTCTCAGTGTAATTGGTTTGTTACTGTACAGAGGGCATATGAACTTGCTGGTCCTGTAACATACCTGCTGTCTTCTCTACATAAAACTCCCCACTCATCTTTCCCTGGTGTGCTCTTACTTATAGCTCAGGTCTTGGCATAAACATAAATTTTTTCAAGAAGCCTCCCCTCAAGCCCAAGTCCTAAAATGGTAGATGCTTTTGTTAAGCATTTTCATAGTATTCTGTCCTTCCCCAATCTTTGCACAAGAACTATCATATTTTATGAGCTACTATCAGTTAGAGTTTGTTCGCCTTTTTCCATCCCCAAGATATAACTTCCATGAGGGCAAGGATCACTTGGATATTGTCCACTACTATTCTCAGTGCATACTACAAAGCCATAATAGAAACATAATAAATATTGATTATGTAATTAGGTAGGAGTGAAAATACTTCTGCATTTAGTAGTTGAAAAAGTTAAACATATTAAGTTATACAGTATAACAAATGAGTCTTAGAGTTTTCAACTGTTGATTAAAAGAAAAATGCTCCCATAGTGTTTCCTTTTTCCATGTATTTTTAAATGATACCTTCCAAGAGGAGCTTCTGGGCTTGACACTGGGCAAGATTATATCATTTATTGTGAGCTTTGAGTCATGTAGCTGGTAATAGGGACCTGCGTGAAGTTTTCTTATTTCCTGAAGCTAATAGTGATAAAAAAGCTCATTTTAACTTTCATTCTGTTTCACCAGAGTTAATACCTAAAGAAACAGTTTATTCCAACCCATTTGGTTGTCACTCTATGATCCAGGGGGATAAGGAGCAAGATTCATATAACCTATCATGTGAAAGTAGAATAAGGGAAATTTCTGTTCTGGACATAAAGATCCGCTCTTATATCAGTGTAAGATGTAGTATATATGCTGATCAGTACCTTGTGGCCCTAAAGACATAGAGATAGCTTTTGAATACTAGCCTTCCAAAATGGTTAGACAAGATGACTGATTATTAAGATGAGGGATTATTAGAACATGAAGAATAACAACAGTGATAGTGGTAGTGATGGTATCAGTAATCATTTAAGAGACCACTTCCTGTGTGCCAGGCACTGTGCGTTATATGCATTATCTGAATTAACTCCTCACCATAGCCCTCAAAGGCAGATACTATTGTGATCATCATTTTACAGATGGGGGAACTGAACTCAGAGAAAAGAGAAACTTCATATCCGTGTATTTTTTACTCCAAATCTTGTGCTCTCAACTGCTATGATAGTCCTTCCCATCAGTTCATTGTGAGCACTGGTTTCCTCTTAGAGGGTAATTACACTAAGAAGGATTATACTTTACAATGTTTTTAATTGCATACAGATTAATATATATGGTTTGAGGGTGTTATTTTTTAAAAAGAAAATTAAAATGCTTAAGGAGTGATAGAAAGGAGTAATGGACAAGGGTTGAAATGGGTTCAAACAGAGTTTAGTAACTGTGAAGATTTATCTTCAACAATAGTGCAAAGAATAGCCCTAGTCTAGAGTATCTGACTTTGCTTGCTATGTAAGAGGCTACTGTGGCAATATATGAAAAGTACCAGACCTAGAGTCAGAGGATCTGGGTTTAAATTATTCTGACTTAACACCTTGTACAAATCTAGAAAGATAGGAAAACATCTACTACAATGTACTAATGGAAAAATTTTTAAATATCATTGTATAAAAGCTTACAACTCAATAAAAGTAAATTGAATCTGATTTCACATTGAATCTAAGAAATGACATATTCCAAAGGGAAATAATTCTGGCACCTCTGTTGCACAGCAGTATCACTGTTGTCAGCCAGCTGAATTATTTTTCTAGAAGACGTTGGCAGGTGCTTAACAGGTCATGGAAAACTAACGTTTTAGGTTTAGAGCAATGAAACCACAATAGCCCCTCAGGACCAATTATTAAACAGCCTTTGGTATTTTCAAAACATAACATCAGTGCTCTATAATACAATACCTATTAGTCTAGATTTAAATTTTAATTAGTAATTGACATTTTCAAATGTCCTATCTTGTACCATTGTTGATGTAACTGTATCTGAGAAAAAGTATATTCTTAAAGATGTTTAAGCTGATTTGAAGAAAACAGTTTAACACAGGCAGCTAGTTAACCCCTCTCCATCACTGTGGTAGCCTTTTGTCTATCACATGCCCCAAAATATGATTATCTTAACCCCTCTCCATCTCTCCATCAAATGTCTAATAAGGTATTTGGTGTTTCCTTTCAGTATGTAGCTAGCCACATTAACATAAGTATTTCTCTGCAAGTCACTTACCTCCCTCATTAGAGAGAGAAACCTTTTCAGTGAACAAAAATGTATCACGTATCTAATATGTGCAAGAGTTCTCTCCATCACTTGCTGATGGAAAGACAATAGGACCATTCACAGGTAATTTGTTAGAATCAGGAAACTCATTGTACCGTAACTCACTCCAAACAAACCCAGCAAACAACTATGTATAACAGTTTGTAATAGGATATAGCATCTATGTGTAACAACTAGTCCCTGACACAAGTAAAATACATGTTTATCCAGATTGGTTAGAGAAAGTACATGTCTACATGAGAAGCAGAAAATAACTGTTCCTGCCCCAATCCATGTTATCAACCCACTGAAACACTAGTAACTACCAGACAGCCAGACATCCCACATAGAGAACAGATGCGAATCCTTGATACAATCTCTAAGTATTCTGCATATGACTTACTCATTTCAGAACAACCAGATTAGTCAAGTGAAATGAACTTCAACAGATGCAGATAGAATACCCCATGACCAAAATAAAGGCTTTTCAAGTCCTCAGGCGTATTTAGGAATCTTGCAAGATTGGAAGACCATCAGCCACAAGTTACCTGGTTGATGTTTATTATTTTTTTATGTTATGTTACCATCTTGTTATGTTTCTAAGTCTAAGCTAAGAGAACTTGCATGATCGAGCATGTGAGTAAAGAGTACAATGTGATAAATACTTAATGGGTGTGACACCAAATAAATGTTTTTCTACATCTAATATATAATACATGAAGATTAAAGGTATGCCCATAAACTCTTCTGAGACCTGCTTTAGTAATATCTAGGCTACTTCCAAATGTCCTTTGCCTGTAATAAACAACATGTGGCTTCTCAACTCTTTTAATTTCCAGATTATATTACCCTTAAGGCACTAATTCATTCTGATTTCCAAGGTGGGCTCCAATATGATGTAACCTTACTCTTTTCCATAAAGCCAGTTCATTGTTAAAACTAAATGTCATGGGTTGTAAGCCTTTATTAAACTTCTCAGGTGAACAAACTCATGAACTGGAAAATAAATAGCCTTTTGTCTACCATATGCCCCCAGATATGATCATGTTTAAAATGCTAAAACATTCCACAATATAAAGTAGTCCATGAGGCAAACATAGCTCTAAGGTTTCATAACTATGTAGCCCACTGACCCAGACAACAGCCATTTGGATTTGGCCCAAGAATTTGTTCTCTTTCTCTCCAGGGGTGAAAACTCATGTGCATAAGAAAAATGATCACAACTTTGGGAAAAAATTAACTGAAATTGTAGACTTCACAGAAGAAGACAGAATAAAAAGTATCAACAACAGCAAACAGAGAGGAATTCAATTCCCTAAGAAATTATCCAGTTAAGTCAAGACATGTGGTTCAGTGTTATCATCACCAACCACCACTCCCTTGGTGACCCCAGGGATTTGCCAAGATACAGGTTGAGTGCTCTGTCTGCCCCCAAATAAATGCCTGCTCTTATCCCTGACAGATATACAATAGTTTTATTTGGAAAATATTTCTCAATGAAGCAAGCACTCTCCACAGAGAGCATCCGTTGGGCAGCAAGCATGTGTCCATATTAAATGTTTATTTGTTTAAATTAACAAAGGACAGCAAATGATGGAATAGAGCCAGCCTCACACCAAAAGCCATACATACTGACAAAAGTGTTTCTTGAAAAGCTACAGAACGGTGCCACTGAGACACAGGTGTATGGAGCAGATGTATCTCAAGTAATTTGCATGGAACTCTGGGATCATCGTAGAGAGTAAAGATCAATGAAATTCACTAGAGTGGGCCATGTGCTAAGAAATAAGGGCCTTCTTCATTCTTCAACAAGACCTCTTTTGGAACACAGACTCCCAAGAGATACAATTGGAACAGATCTCTGTGTATCTTTATTTACTGTAATTAGAGGACTGTTGATAAGAAACACCAAGGGTAGATAAAGGAGGAAAACATTATCAGACCTCTCAATAAACTTGCAGTCAGATCCTACCACCTCAATTTTATCAACTGACCTGGTGATCTAGCAGAGGCGTGATTTATAAATGTAGGTGTGTTTATGTGTCATCCATTGCATTATAAACTGAAGGGAGCACTGTCATTAAGCACAACTCCAGTGACCGTTCCCACCTTCTTCAAAATGCAAGCACATACTAAACCCCAGGGACCCTTTGCCATCCCTGTAAGCTGCCACAATGCTAACCGGCTCACTTAGAGACAGGTTTATGTAAATCTATATGAAAACCCAGCAAAGCACAAGAAATATTCACAAAGAAAGAGAGTTAAGTGAGAATATAAAACATTATCTGGAGAGATTGACAGAGGACAGCTCATTCAAAACCATGAAGGTCATGTGAAGGATTTTTTGTTCTTTATACTAAATTGGTGAAAAACTGTTGAAGAGTTTAAAATAGGGTAGTAGATAACATAATTCACTTTGTCAATTTCAAAGAGAACTCAGGCTCAGTGGAAAGAATGCATCAGGATCACCAAGAGCCCTGTGCATGTATGGTTATGCTTTCCTTCTGAAACTCACACCAACAAATAATGAACGTGTTTTCTGAATGTCTTTCCCACCTTGACTAGGAGCTCCATGAGGGCAATAGCTCAAGTCTTAACACTTTTTCTGGGCCTCTTCAGAGAGTACTTAAATGAATAAAACTTAATTAATGAACTGTTTATATGCAAAATCTTCAAAAAAGAGTGAGAGGAGACTTGTTTTCTTATATTAGATTAACACTCACTGTGGAATCCATACAGATTCCCAATGTCTCTTCCCTGTGAAATGATTTTCCATGTAAGGGTAACAAACCAAGTACTGAACCGTGTCTCTCTGGGAACCTCTACTTTGAAAGTAATCCCCCCTGTAGTCTTTTCTCTTCTGCTGATAGGAGCTCTTCTTTCCATCACCTCATTAACCCCATGTATAGACTGACAAAGATTCTGTCCTTTAGCAAATTACAGACAGGCTCTTTTAGGTCTAGTTAGACCCCATGTTTGGGCATATTCCTTACAGACCCAATTTAACACGAATCCTGCTAAGTCAGTTTGGCAAGAACTTACTACCCTCAATATCCGATCACTCTTTATAAATAAATTGAGTTCCTTACCCTCCACCATTCCCCAGGCAATATCTGATCATCTTGGCCTGTCTTCAGCAAGAATCCTGTTAGGTTAGTTTAGCCAGAATCCTCCTTGTACCCAGTATTTCCTCCTAGTAATCTTCCATTCACTGAGCCCTACACCTTGCTCCTTGGCTACAAAAACTCATTTATCCTTGTTGTATTTGGAATTTAACCCAATGTTTCTCTCTTACTACAAAGCCTTATTGTAGTGGTCCCTGTGCCTATCAAGACAGTGCCCTCAGTAAAGTCTGCCTTTCCATGTTTTAACAAGCAATATGCAAGAGGAGTTGTAGAATCTTCAAAGAGCCAAGTTAAATCTTTCTCTTTTAAGAAAAATAGAAAAGTTTTATCATTTCTGATGTGAAAATATAGGTCTGGAGGAAGAGCATTTGGATATATTTTAATACTGAACATGTACAGAATAAACTCTTATTAGAATCTTCAAGTAAGATATTTTGGACTCAGCATACACTCAGCCCGATATCTTATATCATCTTCAGCACAACCCTGTTCAATGAGAATCTTACATCGTAAGCAACCAGTAAATATTTGTTGACACTAAGAAACCTGGGAACTGTAAAGCCTTTCAACCATCACTGATAATTTAAACATATATTTTATTTTCATGGGCAGGGAGGAAAGTGACATTTTTCAGACAGATTTCCAATAAGATTTAAAGAGCAAACAAAAAGATTTCGGGTGCAGTATGAGGTAACTGAAAATTCCAGCTATCAAAACCATCCCATTTAATGTAAAATTTTTTATTAATTTCTTTTTTCTTTATCAGTGAACAAGCTAATTTTCCTATCAGATACAAATTCTTTAGAAATAAATGTTTAAATATGCTATAGAGAGAAAAAATAAAGCAGAAAGAGAAAGATAAGTGAGATCATAAGGAAATAAGAATGGAAGAAAAAACAAACAAAAAAACCTCCTGAACCAGAAAGACATCATCATGAATTCAAAGACCTATCAAACCAATGGGGTGTTAAATACAGGGCAGCCCAAGGCAGTTATACTCTAAAAAGAATTGTGAAGCTAACTGTCTGACTCACTACACACTTTACTTTGGAATTTTCCTTAACAGAAACCTTTGTAAAGCGCAAAATCCCTTTATATTGCATTTTCCTCCAAGGTAACCAAAAGTTTTCCAATGAAAATGTCTACTATAACTTCAGTAATAGATGACTTAGGTGTCTTTGTTCCGTTAATATGTTAACTGAGATTTACCACAATGTCAATCTTGATTGCTTTTCATTTTGATAGCTGGCTTTCTGAAAACATTGCACATAATATGCTAACCATTCCATTCACAAGGTTTGTCAACCTGAAATTTTACTGCCATTTTTTGACCACATATTATTAATAAAATAAATTTTTAGAAAAAACAAAGCATTGGAAAGACAGGCTATAGGAAGCAAGTGATAGGTTGGAGAGTGTGTTAAACAGCTTTATTGATGTATAATTCACACACCATACAATTTACTGATTTGAAGTATACACTAACAGGCCAAGC
>NW_012114711.1:8983726-8984366 GCF_000951035.1 Colobus angolensis palliatus | reverse complement strand
TAGCTCTTATAGCAGTTCTATTTCCTGAGAAGCCATTTGTTTTTCCTTTGTTTCACTTATTCTCCCTCTTTCTGGCTGCAAAGTCAAAGTAGGTATATTTTATTTTCCCTTGCCTGCCCAATGATGCTCTGAACTAACTCCACCCATAGGCAGGCTATATGCCAGCTCACTGCCAATTCGATTTAAATGCAGCAGGAGCAAAACCCTATACTTTCTGATTTTCTCAGCTACAGGATAGAAATCTTTCTGCTTCTGCAATAAAACCATCTTTGCCCACTTATATGGCGGTCCTGCAACCTTTTCACAAATATGAATGCCAAGGAGCCTTCCTGAGAGCCATTCTGAGGACATGTGACCCCCATTTTGAAGAGGTTTCTAGGTCTCCCCTTGTCACACTCTTAGGTTCCAATTTTTTCCCCAGCGTTCTTGCCGTTGATGCCCAATCCCTAAATACAGGTAACAACTATCTCTCCTTTACAAATATAGAGCCTAAAGCCTATTTCTCTCCTTTCAGTCCCTCCTACTTCTGACCTGGTAATTTCTTTACTCAGGAAGGGTAAAAATAATATTATTAACAGTAACAGCAATAGCTAACATTTCTGCGACACTCAAGATATAAAATATAGTATAATAATAAACT
>NW_012114711.1:8977116-8982571 GCF_000951035.1 Colobus angolensis palliatus | reverse complement strand
CACCCAACCTCAACACACACACCAGAGTATTAGTTCCCTGGTAGCGGATGGAAGTGTTTGTCTGGCTCATTTACGTTGTGCTCCCAGCTCCTAGAATAGTCCCCGGCTTGTAGTAAGCACTCAGTATTTGTGGAATGTTCAACAGTAATATCAGCCAATGTAGATCTTAGCATTCACTGTCTCATCTGAGTAGTACAATAGTCTTTTTGTTATTTCTTCCATTTCTTAGATGGGGAAACCAAGACTCCGTGAGGCAAAACAACTTCCTGAAATGGCAGAGAAGAGGGAATGATGCTCTGTCTTCTCATTCCAAATTTGTGCTCTTTGCCCTTGTTTATACTGCCAGATGCTATTCTCTGATGACTTCTACCAGTGTGTAGATGAGTCCCACCACAATGTCTATCTTTTTAAAAACAACCCATTCCAGTGGGTCAGAGAGGATCTGGGAGCCGAACAGTACAGAATGTACATCAGCAGCCGCTTAATAGTTCAGCCTTCTCATTCCCCAGCAGTACAGCAATGGCCTAAGGCAGCTAAGAACACAAACATTTCACAAAAGAGAATTAAAGTTTCCATATTCCAGGAGAAACTAGAGACTAGTACCACCGTAGTGAGCTCAGACACAAAAAGGTTACAGGACAAGTTGCTCCAGGCCAAATTTATTCATAGCCCTGGAGGAAACTTTAGTCATTCTTTGTGAAATGAGGAAAGCCAGTGTCTTTTACAGAAGAGGAAACTGAGTTCTAGATAGGGTAAGACACCTGCCCAAGATCACACAAGTTTCTGCAAGAACTGGGATGAGCAAACACCGGATTCTAATCTCCCAGATTATGGAACGGCACAGGGGCCCCTCTTAGGGGCCTGCCATCCTCACCTCCCTCTAAGCATGGAAATAAAGAGAAATTTTGAGTCCCTCCAAGGAAATTCTAGGCATCTAGCTAGCCCTGCATGCAGCAATTAGAAAAATAAATGAACAACACACTGAACATGAAGTCACCCAAGGAAATCAAACTCTCAAGGTGTTTGGTTCCCTATAGAAACTAAAAGATAACATCTTAACATATATTCTTGAGTTTTTTCCTTTTGATTAAGTTCCAGGGTAGAGGAGCAGTATGTGCAGGTTTGTTACATAGGTAAACATGTACCATGGTGGTTCGTTGCACCTATCAACCCATCACCTTAGTATTAAGCCCAGCATGTACTAGCTATTTTTCCTGATGCTCTTCCTTCCCCCACCCTCCCTAACAGGCCCCAGTGTGTGTTGTTCCCCTCCTTGTTACGACGTGTTCTCATTGTTCAGTTCCCACTTATGAGAACGTGCAGTATTTGGTTTTCTGTTCCTGCATTAGTTTGCTGAAGATAATGGTTTCCAGCTTCACCCATGTCCCTGCAAAATACATGCTCTTGTTCATTTTTATCACTGCTTAGTATTCCATGGTGTATATGTACCACATTTTCTTTATCCAGTCTATCTTTGATGGGCATTTGGGTATTCCATGTCTTTGCCATTGTGAATGGTGCTGCAATGAACATACATGTGCATGTGTCTTTTTAATAGAATGACTTATATTCTTTTGGGTATATACCCAATAATGAGATTGCTGGGTCAAATGGTATTTCTAGTTCTAGGTCTTTGAGGAATTCCCACAGTCTTCCACAATGGTTGAACTAATTTACACTCCCACCAACAGCATAAAAGCACTCCTCTCTCTCCGCAGCCTCACCAGCATCTGTTGTTTCCTGACTTTTTAATAATCGACATTCTGACTTGCGTGAGATGGTATCTCATTGTGGTTTTGATTTGCATTTATTTAATGATCAGTGATGTTGAGCTTTTTTTCTTGTTTGTTGGCTTCTCAAAGGAAGATATTTTGAGAAGTGTCTGTTCATGACCTTTGCCCACTTTTTAATGGTGTTGTTTGGTTTTTCCTTGTAAATTTGCTTAAGTTTCTTGTAGACTCTGGATATGAGACCTTTGTCAGATGGATAGGTTGCAAAAATGTTCTTCCATTCTGAAGGTTCTCTGTTTGCTCTGATGATAGTTTCTTTTGCTGTACAGAAGTGCTTTAGTTTAATTAGATCCCATTTGTCAATTTTGGCTTATGTTGCAATTGCATTTGACGTTTCATCATGAAATCTTTGCCCATGTCTATGTCCTGAATGGTATTGCCTAGATTTTCTTCTAAGGTTTTTATAGTTTTGGGTTCTACATTTAAGTCTTTAATCCATCCTGAGTTAATTTGTTTAGAAACCAAGACCCTGACCAGATGGAAACTGCTGACTGCTGTCACATAGACCTCAGACAAAGGAAACTGAAGCCTGAATGGATAGCTATTCTTTGTTCTAAATTTCTTCCTGAGGGGCCTGGAGAGATAGTCATGACTGTAGGCCATCGATCTTAATAACCTGACCACTCTGACCCAATACATAATGGCTGTGACCTGACTCTCCCTTAGCACCCCATGATGGTTAATAGATTTCCTTAACTAATGTAGGTTAAAGCCAAACCTTAACATCCCTTTCTGCTGACCCCAAGTTTTTAGACAAAGCCTTCCTCCCTTAACCCATTGCAAATTAAAGAATCCATGAATTCATCTATGATGTTTAAGCCTCTGCTTCAAGATATCCCACCTTTTTGGGCCAAACCCATCTGTAACCTTCATGCATTAATTCATGATTTTGCCTGTAACTTCTGTTTTTCTGAGATGTACCTTTGCTTTTAAAACCCTTTGTTTTTAGGCCCTTGGGAGTCTAGGTCTTAAACAGAAGCTGCCCATTCTCCGTGCTTGGTGCCCTGCAATAAACGCTTTCTTTTCTCTCATTGCAAACCTCGGTGTCAGTGTTTGGCTTTGCTGAGCTGAGTGAGCAAACCTAGGTTCAGTTCCACAACAATTATGATATCATCATCATTATTAGAGTCATGAAGATGAAGATGTGAAGATGATGCTGATGACGTTGATGGTGACAGCTCTGCAATCCTATATTGAATATTTCCGATACATCAAGTTCTGTGTGCTAATACATTTTATCTCATTAAACCATCTATTAGCTTCATTAATTCTATAAGCTCCAAATTAAAGCAAGTTGGGGGAAAAATTGTCAAAAGTCACATATCTAGGGAGTACTGAAATCAACATACTTTCCTATCCTGTGTTAAACAATTCTGAGAGCAAGCCAAAAAAATTGAATTATTCACTTCAGAAAATGTTCTGGAAGACAATGAATTAACTAAAATACTACATATTTTGAAATTATTAGCTTGCTTTTCTAGACTTTAAGATCCTCACCTCACTTTGTTACAAACTCTGCCCTTTCTTAACCAGTCGTCCCACCTTACAAGAACAGCCTAAAAATCACCCAGCACCAGTGCTAATATACATCAAATATCTTCCTATGATCTCTTTCTTTCAAGATAGTATGAAGACTCTTTTAAGCTGCTGTCCTCCTTACGGCAGTAACTTTGATAAACTTGGCTTTGCTTGGTCAACAGGTTACACAGGTGGTTTTGGAAGCCACTGGCATATGCACATGGGAGAACTGGAGCTCAAACTCAGGTGTGCTGAACTACATAGTCCATGTGCTAATCATTACACTACTATCCCCTTCTTCATGAAAACAGTATCTCATAATCCAACTCAAATGCCATGTATTTTAGAACCTTTCCCAATTATCGAAGTCATATCCAAAGTGTCCTGCTTTGTATTCCCAACATAAACTCTGTTGGGAATAGCATATTCTTCAATGTGTATACACACACACCCACTGCCAATAGACCCTGTATCATGACAGCAGGAATCATATCTTCGTTCATTCATTTTCCTCAGCAAATATGTATGAGAACCTACTCCATGCCAGGTTCTGAGATAGGCATTTATTCAAGACTGTATTTCTGTCATCTCAATCCTCTGCAATTAGAAGGCATTTTATAAATATTTATTTTAAAATAAATGGGATAATTGAATGGATGGATAGATGAGGCTATAAATTAATCCTACTAGAAACAAGCTGAAGACATCAGTGTTGAGCAGGGTTACCTTTCATACCCTGAAAATTTCTGCAGAGCCCAAAGGAAATCAAATGAAAGAAGGAACACATTATATTTTTCTTCTAACACAGGAGTGGAAGCTAATGGATCTACATAGGAGTATAATAGAAAAATAAGACCTTGTTCCATTTCTTCCTATTAGGAAAAGGTTATAGCCCAACAATTTGAGAGAAGAGATTCATGTGAGCCTGATGACATTACTGAGCAGTGCTTCATGGTGGCCTTGAAAGTTGGAGGTCCTGTTTCTCTTTTCATTCAGAGTCACTTGTAAAGCCAGTTAGCAGGCTTTCAGCCTTAGCCCAAGCCTCCACCCTGCACTCTTCCAAATAAACACAGGAAAATGAGGTGACCAAATTTAAGCGTGTTCTTAAGTCATTGGTCTCCCCACTTTTTCCAAATGACTATAAACGTAAAGATTGTCAGGGAAAGACATCCAGTGCTAGAGACAGAATAGTAGAGCAGAATACTATCAAGTTACCAAAGAGAACATTGCCAAAATTCTTACAGGTCTGTGGTTCTTCCTTTCCTGCTTCTGACATTCATGGCCATAAGTGAGGAGGCTAGACAAAAACCTCTCAAGATGAAAAGTTCCAAAGAATGTTGTCTCTATCCCCAATCTCTTAGAACACAGTGGCCAATGGTGCTGACAATACTAGAAAAAGGGGTGGACAGTGTCATCACCCTTACCCCAAACACATCTTCACACTCAAACCTCAAGTAGACATGAAGAAGTAGCTCAAAGCCTCACCACTGCTTTCCCTGACTCAACAGGCCAGAGTAACCACCACCTGCCTTTCTTACACTATAACAGGATTGACAGAGGGTTATATTTACTAGGCTAAGAAAAGAAGAATCTCATTGGGTATGAGCGATGGAAATGCAAAGAGGAATGTATTAGTTAGGGTTCTCTAGAGGGACAGATCTAATAGGATAGGTGTATATATAAAGGGGAGTATATTAAGCAGTATTGACTCAGACAATCACAAGGTGAGGTCCCACAATAGGCCATCGGCAAGCTGAGGAGCAAGGAAGCCAGTCCGAGTGCCAAAGCTGAAGAACTTGGAGTCCAACATTCGAGGGCAGGAAGTATCCAGCATGGGAGAAAGATTTAGGCTGGAAGACTAAGCCAGTCTAGTCTTTTTATGTTCTTCTCTCTGCTTTTATTCTGGCTGTGCTGGCAGTTGACTAGATTGTGCCCATTCAGATTGAGGGGCACAATCTATAAGAGGATGGGTCTGCCTTTCCCAGTCCACTGACGGAAACTTTAATCTCTTTTGGCAACACCCTCACAGACACATCCAGGAACAATAGTTTGCATCCTCCAATCCAATCAAGTTGACACTCAGTATCAACCATCACAAGGAACAAATCTCAAAGAAATCACATCAAAAACACACACAGCAGGAAACT
>NW_012114711.1:8935441-8976246 GCF_000951035.1 Colobus angolensis palliatus | reverse complement strand
GACAGTGTGCTCCACTACTAGGACTAATGAAGACATCTGCTCTGGTCATTGACTTTAAGGTACTGGGAAAACCCACTGAAGCTGAGAACAAGGAATAGACAATAATCCTCTACTCACTCAGGAGCAGCAGATCTGCAGCTGGAGATGCACCAGGAGCACTGAGAAAGCTCCATCAGAGACCCAGGAACAGGTGCCACCTGAGACTGAGCCTTTATCAGAACCACAGAACTCCCCACTTCACACTATCAGGCTAACAATCTAGCAGGCAAGTGCATGGAACAAAACCTTTTCTGAGAGAAAAAGACAAAATGATAGGATGGAGAAAAGATCAGTAGTTGGCAGGGGTTGGGAGTCGGGGGAGATGCTGACCCCAAAAGAACAGCATGCAAGGACTTTTGGTGGGTGGTGGAAACTGTTCCATATCTTGACTGTGGCCGTAAACACAGGATTCTATGAATTTATCAAAACTCAAAAATATTGTCCACCCAAAAGAGTGAATTTTACTGTATATTAATAAATTGATAGAGAGGTTGGATATGCAAATGAAAAACTGCCTGGTGACATAAAAACTTTAATCCAGAACTTGCAGCAATCTGCCCAGGAAACCAACCCCTTATCTACAACAAACAACCCAGGGTGCCAACCTGGTATAAAGCAGGCTTGCAGAAAGCCAGATTGCTATGTCTAGTGACAATTCAGGAAGCTAAATAATAACTTTTATAACAATCAGTCCAAAATGGCCAGGACTTCATTAAATTTTTGTACCCACGACCAACCAGAGAAACCCAAATAGGTACCTCTCACCAAGCATGTAGGGTTCCCTGCTTCTAATTAGCCTGCCTCCTGCTCCCTGACACCAGCAGCCTCCGATCATGGCATGCCTGAAGCCTTCTCTCTTTCCACTTTAGCAAAGCTTTTCCCTTTCTCTGCCTGCCTTTGAAACTCTGTCCAATGCAGATGATGGTGACTGACTCCCTTGCTATAGCAAGCTCGGAATAAACAGCCTTCGCTTTTCTCATTTGGCTGGTCTTTATTTCTATAAAATTTTAAATAGCCATCACTGGAAATGCACTTATACCTGTTTCCTAATTTATTGAGCTAAATTTAGCATCCTAGCTCCTGCAGCACTTATCTTGCATGCTGCCATTTCCACACAGCTGACCATCAGGAAGAAAAATTGCTAAAAGTAAGATAAAGGCATCCCACCAATGAAATGTTTAAATAGATATTATTAATTTAAGCACTGTTTATGACTGAGACAAACTGAGTTTAGGGGGGAATACAGAAGTTTTAAGTACTTTAAATACATTCTTATTGTATTGTCCAAATTCCTCTGTGTTGCAATTCATTTACTGCTTGGATAAAGAGATAAAGTAAAATGATCAATGTGCCTTTGCCATAAATAATTAACCTCATCATGGGAAAACGCTGGGAAGCTGGTTTTAAAAATGCTTCCCCTAATAGTAATTGATATTTATCTCTTCTGTCTTTCTAACTATTAAAGGCTGCTCATAACACTTATTACTGTCACTATGAGAAAGAATACTTAATTCATCATAATTCCAGATGATTTATATACAGATTGTGAAGGGGGCAGTTCTTCTCTTTTGCCATTCATAAAATGGTAAACTTCCAATAAATCACTCAGCAAAGATTTCCATTCAAATGGCATCCTCTCATGTTTTAGCTTAAATAGGTCCTCGACGCACTGATTATAAATCAAATCTCCATGTTTGTCATTGGACTCATGTGCTGCTCATCAGGAAATTTCAGACTCGAGTAAGTATCCTGCTCTCTGCTAATTCTGTTCAGAAATGTGGCTGTTTATTCATGAGAAAGGCGAGATTCCACAGCCTTCATTGGGATAAGGATATAGATAGAGTCACTTTCCTGATAATAATCCATACTTTGTAGGCTCTCACCGTCACCTGCATGAACAGGATCTCAGTCACTTCTAAGGATTCACCCTGAGGGTCTGGAGCTCGCACAGACTGTCTCACAAGTGCTCAAGGACCAGGCTCAGCTACTGTCACCATAAGGCACCACTGTATCCCCTCTCCTGATCCAGCCCTGTCCTCTGCCTAGGAAGACATTCTAGAGACTCTCATCACTATCACTGCTGGTGAGACTTACCATGGGATAACACCACCCATACCAAGAACATTTGATCTAGCCAGGGCTCCCTAAGCCACCAATCCTCAAGGTAATAGAGGGCTTTCTCCACCTCAGGGCTCCTCTTCCTATTTTGATTCACATCAAGTTTGAATGTATTACCTACAAAATTCACGTGTTGAAGCTTAATGGCCAACGTGATAGTATTAAGAGGTGGGGCCTTAGAGAGATGATCAGGCCAGGAGGATTCCTCTGTCTTGAATGCGATTTAAACCCTTATAAAGAAGATTTCACACAGCATTTGTTTTGTTTTGTTTTGTTTTGGCTTTTTTCCCCGCTTTTATTTCTTCCACCATGTGAGGACACAATGTTTCTCCCCTCCAGAAGACACAGCAACAAGGCACCCTCTTGGGAGGAGAAACTGGGCCCTCACCAGAAACCAAAACTACCAGCATCTTGATCTTGGACTTCCCAACCTCTAGAACCGTGAGAAATAAATTTCTGTGTTTTATAAATTACCTA
The DNA here is from genome assembly GCF_000951035.1 of Colobus angolensis palliatus. Classification (NCBI taxonomy): domain Eukaryota; kingdom Metazoa; phylum Chordata; class Mammalia; order Primates; family Cercopithecidae; genus Colobus; species Colobus angolensis. The sequence goes on along the minus strand of NW_012114711.1, from coordinate 8,973,612 downwards.
CAGTATTTTGTTAAAGCAGCACAAACAGACTAAGATGCTATGTCATCTGTTTAACACTTGATAAAATGAAGACATTATTCAGGCCTATTGCAATAGGTATCATGACTGGCAGAAAAAGAAAGAGAGGCAGGTTCAACCCCCAATATAACAAGGACTAGTGGGGATTTATAGTCAGGGAGCAGAAGGAGGGGGCAGTGAATAGAATATTACCACGAGAAAATATAAAGGGTAGAAAGACGCTTGCAAGACTGACGTACAGTATTCTTGTTGGAGGCAGGCCAGGTTGATCAGATATCAATGGTGGGGGATTCACACTGAGCTGACTTAGTAACATTCTTACTACAACTGGAGTAGGCAGGCCTAAAACAGGGCCCAAGAATGAGGCTTAGTCAAAAAGAGGGCTCAGAAGATTCTGTTTACAGTTTGGTCAAGGACAGAGTTTTTGCTACAGCCAAGCAGTCATTTATCCCCCAGTTCTTATAAAGTCCCTCATGAAAAACAATCCTTTTGATTCTCCTTAAAATTCTGTCTACTGGGTTAAGCCCAGAGCAAATGAGATGCTACACTTTTTATCCCCAAAACCCTCCCTCCAACCCAGGCCCTCAACAAACCTCTCTCTCCCTCTTTCAAACAAGACCAAAACCTAAAGCAAAATGACTTCTCCAAGCCTGTCCATCAGTTCACCAACCACATCTAAATCTCATCTGGGACCCAAGAAAGGATATGAGAGAGAGAAAGAGAGAAAGAGGGGGAGAGAGAGAGAGAGAGAGAAATACATGCACACACAGAGCCTTTAGTTTCCAAAGCCAACTTCCCCTCAAATACCTTTCCCAGTGCCAAACAGTCCCACCACTTTCTACCTTATTCACAGTTTTACTCGGAATGTGACTGAGCATAAGGTACTTCAGACAATCAGTGATAGCATATTTTTTCTCTTTAGAGTTCTTCTTTTGTAGAATACAGCCTCACTGTTTTACAGCCTAGCTATGTAATTTCTGGTTCTCATGTCCTACTATTTTATAGCATATTCACCTGGATCCTCTGATAGAAGCCTCACCACCACCCTATAAAATAAGGCACAAGAAGTACTATTTCAAACATACCTAGGGAAACTGAGGCTTAGAGAAGCTAAATAACTTGCCTGAGGCTACACAGCAAATCCATGTCTGAGTCTGAAGTAGACCTCATCTGTCTGCAGGGCACTTCCCTCCATCTACTACAACTCATGAAATCTCTCTTGATAGGATTGCTGGAAGTTACGGTCCAAAGGGCATTAAAATATCCTATTCTGCAATCGCTCTGAGTCTTATACTCTCATTTCTTTCCCTTGCCTCTCTCTTTTTTTTTAATGGGATATTAAAGGAAAAGGAATCAGATGAGCTTTCATTGAAAAAACTTAATTCTCAGTATTTCCAGCTAAATCAGAAATGTGAAGGCAATCTTTCACGTAGCTTCTCGAGCAGTGTAAGTTCAAGAAATTGCCACTATTTCCTTATAAATGTAACATGCTTACTATCAAGCATCATGACCTAAAAATAATTTATAGCATTCAATCAAAAATAACTTCTCAAAAGTCTTATATCCTAAGTTGTATGTTGTCATATAATTTTTTCTTAATTCATTTTTAAGTTTTTATGTTAATCTACACCAGAAATTCTGGTAAAAATAAATAAACTCATTGCAAATGCAGTAAGTTGTGTATACTCTACACACACTTTCTGACATGTCTTAGCAATAACCTGTGACCCAGAGATATCATCATAAATTAAATACTAGACATAATCATACTAAGAGTCATGATTTAAATATTTCTTTTTTGATATCCAAGAAAATAACTTCCCTTTTCTAGCCTTCAGTCTTCTTTTTCTGTTCATAAAGGTGATTAGACTAAACCTTCTCAAGTGTTCAAAGCTGACAACCCAAGATTTAAAATGTTGATATGGGCAGAGGATTGCATTTTGAATTTTAGCTCCGGATCAACTGCAAGAACAAACCAGCAATCCCGAGAGGACCCACAGACCCTACAAAGAAAGCAGACTGCTCCTGCAGGACCTAGGAGACACCCCAAATACTGTGAGTGCCCCAGCTGTGGAACTGGGAAAGGGAGACCCTCCTCTCCTGAACACATGCCCCCACTGGAGAAGCTGAAGTTCTGTTTACGGGAGAAGTTTCCAACTTTACCTGGAGCTGAGTCAAGTTAGAGAGCTGAAAAATACAGGGGTACAGAAAGCAGCAGCAAAGCCCCGGGAGCTTGCTGGGTCCCTGAGCAGCCCATTCCTGCCTGGCACCACAGGGATCCATCTGGAGGATGGCCAGAGGAGCAGGGGGTAAAACTCCACAGAAAGAAGGAATTCTCTGACTGAACTTTGCAACAATATGAATGGGGCAAGAAGCCTCCTGGCCAGAACTTGGGGGAGGGTGTGAATCCGGTGTGCAGACTTCACAGGTGGAGGAAGAATTAAAGCCCTTTTCTCTCACAGCTAGGAGGTGGATAGCCTTGGGCAAATTTTCAAGCCCATCTCGCCCTCTGCCCTCTGCCTGGAAACAGACTCTGGGCTGTCAGAGGTTGGGGGCGTGGTGGGAGTGAGATAGGCCCTTCAGTTTGTATGGGAGCTGGGTGAGGCCTGTGACTGCTGGCTTTCCCCCACTTCCCTGACAACCTGCGTGTCTCAGCAGAGACAGCCATAAACCTCCTAGGAACAAAAGTCCGATGACCTGGGAATCTCACCCCTACTCCCCACAGCAGCTGCAGCAAGACCTGCCCAAGAAGAGTCTGAGCTCAGGCACACCTAGCCCCATCCCCATCTGATGGTCCTTCCTTATCCACCCTGGTACCTGAAGACAAAGGCCATATAATCTTGGGAGTTCTAGGGCCCTCCCCACTGCGGGTCCCTCTCCACACTACTACAGCTGATGCTTTCTGGAAATCACCACCTCCTGGCAGGAGGCCAACCAGCACAAAAATGGAGCTTTAAACCACCAAAGCTAAGGATCCTCATGGAGTCCATTTCACCCGTCCTCCTCCCCCTCCCCCCACCAACTCCTCCAGAACAGGCACTAATATCCTCGGCTGAGAGATATGTAGATGGTTCACATCACAGGACTCTGTGCAGACAATCCTCAGTACCAGACTGGAGCTGAGTACACTTGCTGGGTGGCTAGACCCAGAGGAGAAACAGCAATTGCTGCAGTTCCTCTCACAGGAAGCCACATCATAGGGAAAGGGGGAGAGTACTATATCAAGTGAACACCCCATGGGACAAAGGAATCTGAACAACAGTCTTCAGACCTAGACCTTCCTTCTAACAGAGCCTACCTAAATGAGAAGGAACCAGAAAACCAACCCCGGCAATATTGTGTCAGGAATTGGTGGGTTCTTGGTCTCACTGAGTTCAAGAATGATGAAGCTGCGGGCCCTCGTGGTGAGTGTTACGGTTCTTAAAGATGGTGTGTCTGGAGTTTGTTCCTTCAGACGTTCAGATGTGTCTGGTGCTTCTTCCTTCTGATGGGTTCATGGTCTCGCTGACAGGAGTGAGGCTGCAGACCTTCGCGGTGAGCGTTACAACTCTTAAAGGTGGCGCATCTGGAGTTGTTCGTTCTTCCCGGTGGGTTCATGATCTTGCTGGCTTCAGGAGTGAAGCTGCAAACCTTCGCGGTGACTGTTACAGCTCATAAAGGCGGCGTAGACCCAAAGAGTGAGCGGCAGCAAGATTTATTGCAAAGAGCAAAAGAACAAAGCTTCCACAGTGTGGAAGGGGACCTGTGAGAGTTGCCCCTGGCTGGCTAGGACAGCCTGCTTTTATTCCCTTATCTGGCCCCACCCACATCCTGCTGATTGGTCCATATTACAGAGAGCTGACTGGTCCGTTTTACAGAGAGCTGACTGGACTGTTTTGACAGGGTGCTGATTGATGCGTTTACAATCCCTGAGCTAGACACAGAGTGCTAGACAGAAAAGTTCCCCAAGTCCCCAATAGGTTAGCTAGATACAGAGTACCGATTGGTGTATTTACAAACCTTCAGCTAGACACAGAGTACTGATTGGTGTATTTACAAACCCTGAGCTAGACACAGAGTGCTGATTGGTGTGTTTACAATCCTTTAGCTACACACAGAGTGCTAGACAGAAAAGTTCTCCAAGTCCCCACTAGGTTAGCTAGATACAAAGTACCGACTGGTGTATTTACAAACCTTGAACTAGACACAGAGTACTGATTGGTGTATTTACAAACCCTGAGCTAGGCACGAAAGTTCTTCAAATCCCCACTAGACTCAGGAGCCCAGCTGGCTTCACCTGGTGGATCCTGCACCCCAGCTGCAGGTGGAGCTGCCTACCAGTCACAAGCCACACCTGCACTCCTCAGCCCTCGGCAGTCCATGGGACCAGGTGCATGGAGCAGGGGACGGCGCCAGGGAGGCTCGGGCCGTGCGGGAACCCACCAAGTTGGGGCTCAGACATAGCAGGCTGCAGGTCCTGACCCCTGCCCCATGGGGAGGCGGCTGAAGCCTGGTGAGAATTCGAGTGTGGTGCATGCGGGCCAGCAGTGTTGGGGGACCCAGCACAACCTCCGCAGCTGCTAGCCTGGGTGCTAAACCCCTCACTGCCCTGGGCCGGCAGCACCGGCCAGGCCATTACCAGTGCAGGGCCCACCGAGCCCATGCCTGCACCCGCGGGAACTCATGCTGGCCTGTGAGCACTGCGCACAGCCCCGGTTCCCGCCTGCGCCTCTCCCTCCACACTTCCCTGCAAACAGAGGGAGCTGGCTCCTGCCTTGGCCAGCCCAGAGAGGGGCTCTCACAGTGCAGTGGCGGGCTGAAGGGCTCCTCAAGCGCCGCCAGAGTGAGGTCAAGGAGGCACTGAGAGTGAGGGCTGCTAGCACATTGTCACCTCTCAATATGACGAAACAGGGTTCTTCAACACCCCCCATTCCCCCCCAAAAAAATCACACCAGTTCACCAGCAATGGATCCAAACTAAGAAGAAATCCTGATTCTCCTGAAAAAGAATTCAGGAGGTTAGTTATTAAGCTAATCAGGGAGGGACCAGAGAAAGATGAAGCCCAATGCAAGGAAATACAAAAAATGATATAAGAAGTGAAGGGAGAAGCATTCATGGAAATAGATAGCTTAAAGAAAAAACAATAAAAAATTCGGGAGACTTTGGACACACTTTTAAAAATGCAAAATGCTCTGGAAAGTCTCAGCCATAGAATTGAACAAGTAAAGAAATTCAAAGCTCAAAGACTAGGTTTTCAAATTAACCCAATCCAACAAAGACAAAGAAAAACAGAATAAGAAAATATGAACAAAGCATCCAGGAAGTCTGGAATTATGTTAAACAAACAAACCTAAAAATAATTGGTGTACCTGAGGAAGAACAGCATTCTAAAAGCCTGGAAAACATATTTAGGGGAATGATCAAGGAAAACTTCCCCAGCCTTGTGAGAGACCCAGACAGCCAAATACAAGAAGCACAAAGAACCCCTGGGAAATTCATCACAAAAAGATATTATCCTAGGCACATTGTCATCAGGAGAAACCCTACAAGCTAGAAGAGATTGGGGTCCTATCTTCAGCCTCCTCAAACAAAACAATTATCAGCCAAAAATTTTGTATCCAGCAAAACTAAGCATCATACATGAAGGAAAGATACACTCGTCTTCAGACAAACAAATGTTGAGATAATTCGTCATTACCAAATCGCCACTACAAGAACTGCTAAAAGGAGCTCTAAATCTTGAAACAAATCCTGGGAACACACTGAAACAGAACCTCTTTAAAGCATAAATCACACAGGAACTATACAACAAAAATACATGTTAAAAAGCAAAAACAAAAAACCAAAGTACATAGGCAACAAAAAGATGAATACAATGGTATATCACATTTCAATACTAATATTAAATATAAATGACCTAAATGCCCCACTTAAAAGATACAGAACCACAGAATGGATAAGAACTCACCAAAACAAACTATCTGCTGCCTTCAGGAGACTCACCTATTACATAAGGACTCACATAAACTGAAAGTAAAGGGGTCCATTCATGCAAACTGATGCCAAAAGTGAGCAGGGGTAGCTATTCTTATATCAGACAAAACAAACTTTAAAAAAACAGCAGTTAAAAGAGATAAAGAGGGACAGTATATATGGCAAAAGGCTTTGTCCCACAGGAAAATATCACAATCCTAAATATATATGCACCTGAACTCAAGCTCCCAAATTCATAAAACAATTACTAATAGATCTAAGAAATGAGATAGACAGCAACAAAATAATAGTGGGGGACTCAATACTCCCCTGAGAGCACTAGACAGGTCACCAAGACAGAAAGTCAACTAAGAAAACATGGATTCAAACTATACCTTGAAACAAATGGACTTAACAGATATATATAGAACATTTCATCCAACAACTGCAGGATACACATTCTATTCAACAGTGTATGGAACTTTCTCCAAGACAGACCATATGATACGCCATAAAATGAGCCTCAGTAAATTTAAGAAAATTGAAATTATACCAAGCACTGTCTCAGACCACAGTGGAGTAAAACTGGAAGTCAACTCCAAAAGGAATCTTCAAAACCATGCAAATACATGGAAATTAAATAACCTGCTCCTGAATGAGCACTGGGTCAAAAATGAAATCAAGATGGAAATTTAAAAATTCTTCAAACTGAATGACAATAATGACACAACCTATCAAAACCTCTGGGATACAGCAAAGGTGGTGCTAAGAGGAAAGTTCATAGCCCTAAACACTACATCAAAAAGTCTGAAAGAGCACAAACACACTCTAAGGTCACACCTCAAGGAACTAGAGAAACAAGAACAAACCAAACCCAAACCCAGAAGAAGAAAGGAAATAACCAAGATCAGAGCAGAACTAAATGAAATTGAAACAAACAATACAAAACATAAATACAACAAAAAGCTGGTACTTTGAAAAGATAAATGAAACTGATAGACCATTAGCAAGAAAAACCAAGAAAAGAAGAGAGAAAATCCAAATAACTTCACTAAGAAATGAAACAGAAAATATTACAACAACTGACGCCATTGAAATACAAAAGACCATTCAAGGCTACTATGAATACTTTTATGCACATAAACTAGAAAACCTAGAAGACGTGGATAAATTACTGGAAAAATACAACCCTTCTAACTTTAACCAGGAAGGATTAGATACCCTGAACAGACCGATAACAAGCAGCGAGATTGAAATGGTAATTAAAAAATTACCAACAAAAAAAAGTCCAGGACCAGATGGATTCACAGCAGAATTCTACCAGACATTCAAAGAAGAATTGGTACCAATCCTTTTGACACTATTCCACAAGATAGAGAAAGAGGGAACTCTTCCTAATTCATTTTATGAAGCCAGCATTACCCTACTACCAAAACCAGGGAAGGACATAACCAAAAAAGACAACTACAGACCAATATCCTTGATGAACAGAGATGCTAAAATCCTTGACAAAATACTAGCTAACCGAATCCAACAACGTATCAAAAAGATAATCCACCATGATCAACTGAGTTTCATACCAGGGATACAGGGATGGTTTAACATACGTAAATCGATAAATGTAATACACCACATAAACAGAATTCAAAACAAAAATCACATAATTATCTCAATAGATACAGAAAAAGCATTCGACAAAATCCAGCATCCCTTTATGATTAAAACTCTCAGCAAAATCAGCAAACAAGGACATACCTTAATGTAATAAAACCCATCTATAACAAACCCATAGCCAACATAATATTGAATGGGAAAAAATTGAGAGCATTCCTTCTGAAAACTGGAACAAGATAAAGATGCCTACTCTCACCACTCCTCTTCAGCATAGTACTGGAAGTCCTAGCCAGAGCAACCAGACAAGAGAAAGAAAAGCGCACCCAAATTGGTAAACTGGGGGTCAAACTGTCACTGTTTGCTGAAGATATGATTGTTTACCTCGAAAACCCTAAGGACTCCTCCAGAAAGATCCTAGAACTGATAAAAGAATTCAGCAAAGTTTCTGGATACAAGATTAATGTACACAAATCAGTAGCTCTTCTATACACCAACAGTAACTGAGCAGAGAATCAAATCAAGAACTCAACTCCTTTTACAATAGTTGCAAACAATAAAATACATAGGAATATACCTGACAAAGGAGTCAAAAGACCTCCACAAGGAAAACTACAAAACACTGCTGAAAGAAATCATAGATGACACTAACAAATGGAAACACATCCCATGCTCATGGATGAATAGAATCAATATTGTGAAAATGACTATACTGCCAAAAGCAACCTAAAAATTCAACACAATCCCCATCAGAATACCACCATTATTCTTCACAGAATTAGAAGAAACAATTCTAAAATCCATATAGAACCAAAAAACAGCCCACATAGCCAAAGCAAGAATAAGCAAAAAGAACACATCTGGAGGCATCACACTACCTGATTTCAAACTATACTATAAGGCCATAGTCACCAAAACAACGTGGTACTGTTATAAAAATAAGCACACAGACCAATGGAACAGAATAGAGAACCCAGAAATAAACCCAAATACTTACAGCCAACCGATCTTCGAAAAAGGAAACAAAAACATAAAGTGGGGAAAGGACATCCTTTTCAACAAATGGTGCTGGGATAATTGCCTAGCCAAATGTAGGAGAGTGAGACTGGATCCTTGTCTCTCACCTCATACAAAAATCAACTCGAGAAGGATTAAGGACTTAAACCTAAGACCTGAAACTACAAAAATTCTAGAAGATAACACTGGAAAAACCCTTCTAGACATTGGCTTACGTAAGGATTTTATGACCAAGAACCCAAAAGTGAATGCAATAAAAACAAAGATAAATAGCTGGGACCTAATTAAACTAAAGAGCTTTTACATAGCAAAAGGAACAGTCAGCAGAATAGACAACCCACAGAGTGGGAGAAAATCTTCACAATCTATACATCTGATAAAGGAGTAATATCCATAATCTACGACGAACTCAAATCAGTAAGAAAAAAACAAACAATCCCATCAAAAAGTGGGCTAAGAACATGAGTAGACAATTTTCAAAAGAAGATATACAAATGGCCAATAAACATATGAAAAAGTGCTCAACATCACTAATGATCAGGAAAATGCAAATCAAAACCATAATGTGGATACCACCTTACTCATGCAAGAATGACCATAATCAAAAATCAAAAAACAGTAGATGTTGGCATGGATGTGGTGAACAGCAAATGCTTCTACACTGCTGGTGGGAATGTAAACTAATACAGCCACTATGGAAAACAGCGTGGAAATTTCTTAAAGAATTAAAAGTAGAACTACCATTTGATACAGCAATCCCACTGCTGGGTATCTACCGAGAGGAAAAGAAGTCATTATTTGAAAAAGACAGTTGCACACGCATGTTTATAGCAGCACAATTCACAAATGCAAAATCGTAGAACCAACCAAAATGCCCATCAATCAACTAGTGGATAAAGAAACTATAGATAGATAGATAGATAGATAGATAGATAGATAGATAGATAGATCGATCGATCTATATTTAGATATAGATATATATCGATTTATATCTATATATCACCACATAAACAGAATTAAAAACAAAAATCACATGATCATCTCAATAGATACTGAAAAAGCATTCAACAATATCCAGCATCCCTTTATGATTTTTATGATTAAAACTCTCAGCAAAATCAGTATACATGATATATACGCTGGAATACTATGCAGCCATAAGAAGGAATGAATGAACAGAATTTGCAGTAGCCTGTATGAGATTTGAGACCCTTATTCTAAGTATAACTCAGGAATGGAAAATCAAACATCGTATATTCTCACTGACATGTGGGAGCTAAGCTGTGAGGACACAAAGCCGTAAGAATGATACAATGGACTTTGGGGAAAGAGTGGGAGGGGGCAGGGGATAAAAGACTACAAATAGGGCGCGGTGTATACATGGGTGATGGGCGCACCAAAACCTTACAAATCACCACTAAAGAACTTACTACGTAACCAAATATCACTTATACCCCCATAACTTAAGGGGAAAGAAAAAAAAAGGTAATATGGTCATTACTACAGCATCCACTAGGCGGCAGAAGAGGCAACTTGGCTGTAGTCATGGAAAAAGTGGCTAAAATCCTACTAGCACAGGGTTCTAGAAAAGTAGTTAGAGGCTGGGCACAGCACTTTGGGAGGCCGAGGCGAGAGCATCACCTGAGGTCAGGAGTTCGAGACCAGCCTGACCAACATGGAGAAACCCCGTCTCTACTAAAAATACAAAATTAGCCAGGTGTGGTGGTGTGCACCTGTAATCCCAGCTACTCCAGAGGCTGAGGCAGGAGAATCGCTTGAACCCAGGAGGCAGAGGTTGTGGTGAACCAAAATCGCACCATTGCACTCCAGCCTGGGCAACAGAGCGAAACTCCGTCTCAAAAAAAAAAAAAAAAAAAAAAAAAAGAAAGAAAGAAAGAAAAGAAAAGTAATTAGAATATGATCCTATCATTTTGCAGATGAGAAAACTGAGGCCCAGAGTAGTTATATTTCACTTTGTCCTTTCCTGAAACTGTGACACCAGGCAAGATACTTAAACTCCATAGTTTGTCAACTATAAAATAGGGCTGTCTGTCTAGTTGCAAGTTTATAATAAGGTGGTATACATAAAGCACTTAATGCCCAGCACACGGTAAATGCGTAATAAAAATTACCTATCACTATTTTACCTAAAAAACAGTTATTGGTAAAAGTGAAAAGAAAAAGTGGACCTACTTTCTGAAATGTCAGAATTATAAGGGTGGTTAGATAATTGACAACCTGAAAAAGATTACCAGTTCACATTTTGTTACTTTGTATAGGTAGCTGTTCAATCTGAACTGCATGCTTTCCGACCTAAGTTGTTCCATTTCTTTCCTTCTTTATCTTCCTGTAAGGCACTAATACTTCTTGAGATAACTATTTTTGCAATTTGTGTTTCAAATGTTTTTAACCAATATCTGTGGATACCTACCTTAGATCTCAAGGGAGATGAGATAATGTGGCCCTAGGAATGAAACTAATGGCATTGCTCCCTAACATTAAATAGGAGTTTAGTGTCTACCAGGTATTGCACTAAGAGCTCTCTCTGTATTAACATATTTGATCATTACGGCAAACCTTTGAAGTAGGCACTACTCCATTTAACAAATGGGGGACCTGGGGCCTAGAATCTCTGTAGAAATTTAATATATTCCATCACATAATAGTGTTTCCAGTAACCTCAGAATAATTATTTCCTTAATAAAATATATGAAAGTTGATCACCTTCCCAAAAGATAAGACTTTCTAAAACAATTTCCCTTCCCCCACTTAGGGAATTGGTATCATCTGAAATCACTTTGTAAGCCAACATCAAAAAGAATATGAACCAGCCTACCAATATCATACTATAGTCCTGTCTCAAGCATTTTCACAGACTCTTTTCTTATTCCTTTTCTTAATGGGATTGTTTATAATATTTATAAATATTGTAATTTTGTTATAATGCATTTGTCTTTTATATATAACTTATAAAAATTATGAATATTTATAGCATTTAATAAGGACCATCACTTTTCACCAGCTGATGTGTCTTCACATCACATTGTTGCTTTAGGAAATAAAAACATGAAAATAGACCACCTTCTCATAAATATTGAGATTTTCTTGCCCAATGCTCTTAATCCATGCTGTGTTTTCCCCCAAACCCCTCCACTAATTGCATCTTCATATAGCCCTTACATCAAACTAACAACTTCTTTTCTTAGCTCTCCAGCCTGGGACCACCTTGTATTGATCTCTTTTTCTTGTCTTCCAAAAGAGCTTTACATGCCTTGAGAATAGGGATAACATATTATAATATTATGTTTTCCCCAGTCTTCCTAATACCTGAAAACTTCCTGATTGATTCTGATGAGACAGTAAAGGACCGAAATAGAAAATATTAGGAACCTAAATCATCTAGGGAACTTGTCTTGGCTCCATAGCCAAAGACTATCACCTATCAACCCCTTCCTTGCTAAATGTTATTCAAAGAGACTTGGAACAAGTTGGTATAATTAATAAGCATAGCCAGTCTTCCTTCAATAGTAAAATACAAGTAAATATTTTGCTCAGGTCAACTGAACACTGAAGAAGCCTTACTATGTATCATAAAAAATGTTGCATGCTGGTCACACACAGGTAAGACAGGTTCTGCCTTCTGGATTTATATCCACACATTATGAGAATATAGAGGTTCACAAATCCCACCTGCTTTGTTCCTTGGCATCCTCATCCCTGTTGGTGACAAGGTCTTTTGGTATAATAACACATCAAAGTTATACTATGAAGGGACATAACCAATGGGTACCTACAGGTCAAACTGGGTCCCTTGTACATTTACAAGGAGCAAAACCATGAAAAGATTTTTGCAGACTTAAACACAAGGAAAGGGGTGTGACAAAGGTATGGGCCATAGCAAGGTAAAAATGAAGGAGCAATAGAGATCAAAGGAGAGGGACGTCCAGTTATCTATGGAAAACAGACTTGGTAGCAACTTAAAAAAATAGCTTATAAAAGGGTAAGGAAAACTGTATATCCTGAATCCCAGGTATATTGGTGATTGGCTGAAAATAAGAGTGGGTTCTTCGTGGTGACCAAGTGAGCCTGTCCACCATCCTGTCATTGTAAACTGTTAAGGTAGATAAATATCAATAATGGTAAATATGGGCACAAAACATAGAAGTAATACTAAAGAGGGTGTTGGTAATGTGGCTCTAAGGACCAGATGATGGGGATTGACACAACCTAATACGAGATGGGAAGGAATTTATGTCCGGTTAATCCACATTGTCCTTTACTTGAGAGTTGTCACCGTAACACAGAAAGGGCTTTGAAACTCACCACCAATGCCTATAATTATCAATCACCGCAACCATCATCCTAAACACCTAAGGACAATGCAGCCTTTTCTGGAAAAGTTGCCTTTTCAAGCTCTCTTGCAAAGCCATGTACAAAAATAACAATAAATACAAGTGTGTAGCGGCCCCTCCATCTGATAATTTCTCAGCTGCCTCAGAACATTAAATTTCATCTTTCTTCTTGTCACTGTCACAAAACTGCATGTGAGGCTATGCTAATTCATCTTATAACATACTTTCTCAGGCATGTCATGGGAAATCTATTTGTTTTTTCTCAAAAAGTAAACACTTGAGTATGCCTTTAATAGACTTTCCTCCAAAGGTTCAACTCCACAGAGTCAAATATAAAAACAGAGAAACAATTTAAAAATAAATCGCTTGCCTTAGATTATGGGCTAAATACAATCAGCCCTAATGGTAAAATGCATCTTTTTTCATTATAAAAGAAAATTATTCATTGATAAAACCAGCATTTTCTTCCTCAATATTCGGTTAGAATCACTGTTTAGCAGAACATAAACCAAAATACCACAAGTAACTATCTGCAGCAAGTGATTTCATGAGACAAAAGCCACTGGCATATTAAAATTTCAGATCACTTCCTTTTCAGTCAACTTCTCTAGCACAATCCTTCATGCTGTTGAAAAAAGATGAGCAGTATCTTATACTTCCTATTAAATCCATGTTTCATCCTTTCTCATTGTCTTAGCTTGATGTCAAACTCACAGGGAAAGATCAATGAACATGGCCCAACCTGTGAGAAGTAGGGGCAACTATGGCAAATCTTTCCGTTGAACAGAAGACGGAGAATGTCTTAGCCATGATAATTATGGGACTTAAGTAAGAGCAAATATTTTTGCTAAGGCATTGTGGCATCCAGACATACACAAATTGTTCCTGCCAAGAAATATTCAGAACTAGACATTCAAATCATATGTACATGACTATCCAAACTTTTCATAAAACATTTATTTTGAAAATACACAGGTTAAAACATTATTGCATATTGCTAATATCATCATAAAGCTTATAAAATGAGGAGTGTTACAAAGTTATCTAAAAAGCATATTTAAGTGTTTCTGCTTTATTTTTTGGAATATGGAATAGATTCAATGCCCATGGCATCAACTTGGCACTTTATCCCACTGGCTACATTTCACCCAAGCCACAAAGTCCACATAGAGGACTTCTTCAGATGGTTTGCAAGGAGAGGAGGTTTATCTGACTCTCTCTCCTATTATATTGGTTACAGGGAACCAACTTTCTCACACTATTAGGCTGCTCTATCCATTCCCTCAGGGCCACTTAGGAAGTAAGTTCTGGGCCCCAAACTATCATGTTTCATTCATGTCCAAGAGTAGAGGGAAAACCAGCCAAGATGAGACAACAATCAAAGCAGAGAGTAAAGAAATTAAAGGCTGAGGAATCCCAGAAAGAATTCAAGGTTTGTATCTCAACATAAACGCATAAATGAGAAAAGTATCCTAAACAAATATTAAGCATATGGTGAATATTTTATATATATAGTATCATATTTTATATATGTACATAAGGCATAACTATATTATTTCATAATATATATGAAATTTGGGGGCATGTGCACAGAACAAAAGAACAAGATAGGATATTCAAAAGTAGAACCAAGTAAGTATGGGAATTTAATATATAGTAGGTGTAGCATTTCAAATCAAGAAGAAAAATATTTATATTAAAAAATATTGTTCGAAAATCTTACTAGCAATCTAGAAAATAAAATAAGGTTGAATTTCTACCTGAGAGATAAAAATAACTAAACAAAAAAGAAACCACAAATGTGTTAGAGGAAATTATGGTGAAATTTGTAAGACCAGAATGGAAAAGTTTCTTAAGTATGACACAGAGTCCAGAGGCATGCAAAGATCAAAGATTTTATTTCAATTACGCAAAATTCTTAAATGTTTGCATATAAGCAAATCTAAACAAGATTGAAAGAAAATGACAAAAACTATTTACAACTAATTACAGAAAGGGGACAAATTCATTTGCTATACAAGTCACAAAGTAAAACCAACAACAGATTGAAACGTGGGCAAATGGTATAAACAGCTGGTTTACAGAAAAATACAGCTGTTAAACACATAAAATTATTCTTTACCTTTTATTTAGACAAATAAACCTATAACGAGATAACAAACCTGTTAGATAGAATACTAAGACAGAAAATGTGTTAAACACTAAGTTGATGGTAAGGCTGTAGAAAAGGACTTTTTTTTTCTTTTTTTCTTTTTTTTTTTTTTGAGACGGGGTCTCACTCTAACATCCAGGCTGGAGTGCAGTGGCATGATGATGGCTCATTGTAGCCTCAACTTTCCAGGTTCAAGCAAACTCCCACCTCAGCCTCCTGAGCAGCTGGGACTACAGGTGCGTACCACCACACATGGTTAATTGTTATGTTGTTTGTGGAGACAAGGTCTCAACACGCTGCTCAGGATGGTCTAGCATACCTGAGCTCAAGCAATCTGCCTGCCTCGGCCTCCCAAAATGCTGGGATTATAGACATGAGCCAATGCCCTGGCCAGAAAAGCATATTTTTACGTGTGGCTCTTGGGAATGCAACTTGGTAGAACCTTCATGGATAGAAATTTAGAAACATCTCTCAAAATTGAAAACATATACTCTCACCCATCAAGGAATCTCATGTTTCGAAATGTGCCATAGACACACACAAACATGTATTTATGAGGTCATATGTAAAAGATATTCATCACAGCAGTGTTTAATAACAGCAAAACCCTAAAAGCAATCTAAATGTTCATCAATGTAGACTAGCTAAATTATAATACATCTGTAAAGTTGAATAATTGGCAGCTGTTCAAAATAAGGAATAATCTTTATATCTACTAAAATTGGATATTCCCTGAGATACATAATTGCATGTCAAGGACTAGGGCAAGACACTGTTTATAGTAGACAGAGTTGTGCTTTTCTAACCATATATTACTGAATATGCTCAGAATGTTTATAATTACAAATATGCAAGTGTTTAAAGTAGGTTTTTCTATTTCTAGAAGTGTTATTTCTAGAGAAGAGAAATAAAGTGTTATTTCTAAAGAAGAGAAAGAAGTTCAGAGTCAAGGTTTAGCTATAAATAATGCATATGTATTGCACATAATTTTGTGTTTTTCTGCAGTTTCTTAACATTCTATATAATATATCTATATCATATAGGCAGTAGAAAAAGTTACAAATATGTTAAAAGAGTTTATGAACTACAGGTAAAATACCAGCATGGATAAAAACATACTAAGCTAGCACTAATCGAAAGAAATTTGGACTAAGTTCATTGTAGACATAACAGAATTCTAACCAAGTAGACTTATCATAAAGTGGGCATTACATAAAGATATAGGGCTCAATTCTCTAATAAGACATGATGATTTTTAATGTGTATGTCCCTAACAACAAAATATTAAAATGCGTGAGACAAAAACTGAGAGAACAAGTCGAAATAGATGAATCCACTAGTATAGCTGGAGACATCAACACCTCACTTTTAGTAATTGATAGATCCAGCAGATAAAACCAGTAAGAATAAAAATGACCTGAACAACACTATTATTCAACCTGATCTAACTGACATTTGTAGAATACTACATTCAACAACAGCAGAATACACATTCTCCTCAGGTTCACATGAAATATTTACAAAAACAAATCATATTCTGGACCATAATACATATCTAAGCAAATTGAAAGGGACAGAAATTATACAAAGTGTGTTCTCAGTCCACAATGGCATTAAACTGGAAATCAATAACCGAGAGATGGATAATCGCCAACTCTTTGGAGATTAAACACACTTCCAAATAACACATGGGTCAAAGAAGTCTCAAAAAATTAAAAATATTACTTAAAAATAAAAGTAAAACTCAAATTATTAAAATATGTGGGACATAGCAGATGTCCAGTAAATATCTTAACAATCAAAATTCCAAGATGAAAAAAAGAATGTGACACAAGAATCTAATATAATTACAAATGTATGAAATAACCCCACCAAATGGGTGGTGGAGCGATATGTTGATGACCTAAATCACTCTGGAAATAAGCAGCATCCGTAAAACTAGAGGCAAAAGAAACTATTCAAAAGCACTGTACTCTAGCTGATAAAGGCATTTCCTATATACGTATGGGTTAAAAATTCTCATGTTACTAGAACTGAATAATGAAATTGAACAATTAAGCAATTGGATCTCCAATGTTGAAAGCCAGGTTTCTTGCTGAGGGAGTAAAAAATTACAGATATACGTGGAAAGAAGACAAGACTAATCCATATGGTAATGGACTACAGTTGCAGACATTAGCATGCACCCCTATTTAGCTTAACATACATAAAGATACAGGAATATTTATAGATATGTGTGTATACATAAGTTAGTATACACATACTTATTTCTTTGCTCTATCAGCTAAGGAAGTCCAGAAGCATTGATACTTGAGTAGCAATGAGCATATATATGCCCAGTTCTGTGTTTCTAATATCATTCTGTGATAAAAGGAACCAAAGCTCCTTGGAGAAACGACGAATTCTACTACCGGGGCCTAAAATATACAATAAGGAAGTACTGCAAAATAAAAGCACATTGATGAGGTTATGTCAAAGAGACACATGAGCCAGCTGAAAGAGCTCCTAGTGGTCAAAACTGAAGCAATTTCAGCAACAAAATAACGAAGCTAGTATTGGATGACAGCCCCAGGTGTAAAAAGCCCATGAGTCCTTATCAATATAAATGCTTGGTTGAATCAATAAATAAATTGGAGAGACAAGAAAAGTCTCCTATGCAAAAGAATACCAAATTATTTATGTATATACTCTGCCCTCAAGGAAGTGGTACATAACTCCCCACTCATCATGGGCTGCATGTAGTAATTTCCTTCCACAGAGCACAATGCAGGAAGATGAAAAAAATGAGTAACTTTCCAATGGAGAAACCTGACAAACACTGCCTCACCCAGATGATTAAGGTCAACATCAACAGTGAAAATTCATGTTGTCAGCATATACCTGCAATGGACTAAATGTTTATGGCTCCTCAAAATTCATATGTTGAATTTCTAACCCCCAAGATAATGGTACTAGGAAGTATAGTATTTGGAAAGAGATGAGGTCATGAAGGTAGCACTCTCATAAATGGGATTATTAGCCTTATAAAAGAGACCCCAGAGAGATCCCTTATCCCTTCCATCCTGTGAAGACACAGAACCAAGACATCTGTGAACCAGTAAGGAGGGCCTCGCCAGACACTGAATCTACTGGAAACTTGGTCTTGGACTTCCTACTCTCCAATACTGTGAGAAACACATTTCTCTTGCTTATAAACAACACAGTCTGTGATAATTTGTTATAGTAGTCCAAACGAACTGAGGCAGAACCCTTGATCTTGTATAATAAACATGGGTACAAGGTCTATGGGAACTCTCATATTATCTTTGCATTTTTTTCCTATAAAGTCTAAAGCCATTCCAAAAAATAAAGGATGTTTTTAAAAAGAAACTAAATAAAATACATACAACTTGAAAAATGACACCAAGGTAAAGACTTAAATGGTAAAAAAAAAAAAGTTCCATACACAATTACCATAGAGCTACAGAACTTCTGAGTCAAGACAATAGAGTGACAACTAGTAACAGAATCTTCCTTCTCCAAAATGAGCAAAAAGTAGCACCCTCCCAAAAAAAAACTTCCCCAGTAACAAATAACCAAGGAGAATGGAGTAATCTAAGGCCATGAAGTTAAATAAGTTGGAATCCAGGTAAATATAAAATTTCAGAGCAGAGCTAAGAAAGAAAGCAAAGCCAGTCCCTGTACTCATTGTCCTCAAATCCCATATAGAAGAGTTGAAAGAAAAAGTCCTAGAACTTTCACCAATATTCTCATATCAGGTGAGAAACAAACCACTACATAGGTACCTGTGTTAGGCCATCCTTGCATTGCTATAAATAAATAGCTGAGGCTGTGTCATTTATTTTGAAAAGAAGTTTAATTGGCTCATGGTTCTACAGGTTGTACAGGCAGCATGATGCTGGGATTTGCTCAGCTTCTGGCGAGGCCTCAGGAAGCTTACAATCATAGCAGAAGGCAAAGGGGAAGCAGGCATATCACAGGGTGAGAGCTGGAACAATAGGGAGGGGGAGGTGTTACACATTTTCAACAATCAGATCTCGCAAGAACTCACTATCATGAGGACAGTACCAAGCCATTCATGAGGGATCCACCCCCATCACCCAAACACCTCCCACCAGGCCCCACCTCCAACGCTGGGGATTACATTTCAACCTGAGATATGGAAGGAACAAACATCCAAACTATTATCAGTAACTTTATCTTTTTCCTATGCTAAGTAGAAGTACAAATGGATGCTGGGGATGATACATCCTAAGAGAAGGAAAAGCTTCAATTCTTAATTGGAGGAATGCTCTGAAGGCTGAGAGCAATGCCTTCACCCTGCAGCATATTTTCTTAGTAAGTCTAGTAACCTCCAGTATAGGATATTTACCAGAATCTCAGAACCTAGAGTGGAAACTGAGCTAGAGCATCACCCTTGGCCCCCATACCATGCCCTCCAGTACCATTTCTCCAGAAACAGAACAAGAGTTAAAACATAACAAATTTGGTAGTCAAAACAATGGCCATGGAGCCACAGAACTGGGGAGGCAAACAAATCACCAATACCATGTTACAGAAAAGAGAAGGTTTGCAAGATCTAGAAACCCAGCAGGTCAACAGGGAAAGCCAGCACTCTAAAACTTTAAAAAAAAAAGAAGCTTTAAAAATTGTGTTTGTACATATGTATATATACGTATATACATATGCATCCACTTATCTACCTGAATGAATAAAATGGCACCTCACCCACAGGAGAACATATTCCAAAGTAGAAAACATTTCCCCAAGTGCTTTATACTGCAGGACAACATAATAAGGACTTGGACTCAATGAAAACAAGACTTCAAAGAGACATGTGATAGAATAAAAAGAAGAAGAAAATGCAAACTCAGAAAACAAATCGAAGACAAAAAGTCTTATCATTCCAGGACCAATAAATGAATTATATAAACACAAAGGATCTGAAATATATAACTGAAAAGTAAATGTTGATTAATGGGAAATGCTTAATAACAATAAATGCAGATCTGAAAGACCATAAAATTTAAAGAGTTAGAGAAAAGCAAGTACATAAGGAAAACTGACAGAATGCAACTTATTGGCTGGTTATAAGAATCCAAATTATTGATGTTCCTAAAGGATCAATAAATATAACCCAAGAAGTAAAAAACAATAATGAAAATTTCCCTGAAAGATGGGGATGGAGACCTGACTCCAGAAAAAAAGAGTTCACACTTCATTATGCGGAAATTTGACACAAAATGTTCAACACAACTTTATCTTAGTTTAACATATTATACTCTAAGCATAAAGGAAACATTCTTAAGTTATTCAAGAATAAATATATTTATATTTAAGTGAGGTTGGCATCACGATTTTTCAAAAGCAACATGGAAACAGGGGGAATTGTGGTTCTATAACAGAATGTGAATATTCTACACCCAGAAAATGTAAAAATAGGCAACAAAAAGTCAAAGGTTGGAGAGAAGAGATTAAAGAATACCCTCACTTTTTTCATCGCATAATATCTAAAAGGGAATTCTGTCATTAGTTCCAACCACTTAGTGTTTTTCCAAAGTTCTTAGTCTTAGAAAGATTATTTTAGGAATAGATGAACCATCAGCTTACCAAGTACCAAGGTCTATCTATGAATTTGAGTGTGTACTTGGCACAGATTAAGGGTTATCTCTAGCCTGTCCCATTGCTTTTAAGTAAAAGCATTTTCTTCCAGAACACATACCTGAAACTGGACCATTTTTCAAGGAAAATTCGATATCATGTAAGTATATATTTATTTACTTAAATTGTTTTCTTACTAGAATGAGGGATGGGAAATCTGGAAGGTCCAGTAGTAAATATTTTAGGCTTTACAGTTATAACTACTCAACTCTGCTGCTGGAATGCAAAAGCAGTCATAGACAATAGGTAAATGAATGGGCATAGTAGCTATGTTACAATAAAACTTTATTGTAACAAAAACAGGGAGCAGGCCGGATATGACCAAAGGGGGGGTAATTTGTGCACTCGTGCTCTAGAGTCAAAATTTTGTGCATGTCTTGCCAGACAAAAAAATTAAATTATGTATTTTCTAAAAACACTCTAACCTTTGCCTACATTTTGTGACAAATGTATGTTGCTAAAATATGTGAATATTGTTGAAAACTCAGAAAAATAGAGAATCTTAAAAATTGAGAAAATCTTATTCCATCTCCCAGGCTAGAGTGCAGTGGCACGATCACAGCTTATTGCAGCCTTGACCTTCCCCATGTGCAGGTGATCCTCCCACCTCAGCCTCCTAAGTAGCTGGGGCTACAGATATGTGTCACCAAGCCCAGCTAATTTTTGTAGAGACAGGGTTTCACAACATTGCCCAGGTTGGTCTCTAACTCCTGGGATCAATCAGTCTGCCCACCTCCACCTCCCAAAGTGCTGGGATTAGAGGCGTGAGCCACTGCACCCAGCCAAGAATATTTTGAAAGGAGAATAAAAGTTATCTATAGTTCCACTATCAAAAAATAGAGGCTATTTAATATTAACACATTTCCTTCTTTTTACAAGTATTTTTTTCAGATGACACAGGATTAACAAGTTCATATCCTTATTTTTACACTTAACATTATATCATAAAGAACTGTTATAAAATTAAAACTTGTGTAAACATGCTCTTTAAAAGGTGTGTAAAATTCCATCAGAGTTATTTCAAGATTGACTTATTTGTCTTTTTTACTTGGATCTTTGGATATTTCACTTTATCCCTAAAATGTAATCCTTAAATGATAATGTTTGTACTTAAATTATTTTTCGCATCTCTGGTAATTTGTTAGGATAGACTCACAGAAGTTAAACTACAGAGTGTGAACATTTACAAAATACTTTTTAAAATTCCTTTAAATTCGCATATACAGTATCTGAGATGTACCCATGAAAAAAAGGAGTTACATATTCTCAACTTAAAATTAGGAACCACTATCCTCCTCAAAAATAGAAATCTAGCTTATAAATTAGTCTTTAAAATACTCCATCCAATACAAGCTATGTATCACTTGCTTAAAAGAAAATAAGTTTAACTGTTGTTCTACACCAAGACATAAGACATTTATTTGCTTCAGAGTTGGAGCTACAGAGGTAAGCACCACAACAAAATATTAAAGCAGCGTAATTAATCATCATGGACATTTCGTTGTCAGTGAACATAAATCAAAAGGCAAGCACTTTTCCACCCTGAGTGATATGAAACCAACATAAACATGGCAAGAGGAATCAGATGCTTGTCAGTGGCTGATATTTTTCACTTCTCCCACAAACAAGTAGTAGAATGTTGCACATGAATACTTTCTACCCTGTGATTTATTTTCTCAACCAAGTATTACTCAGAAATAGCAAAACTGCAGGAAAACCTTTCTTACAGCATCCTGGCATAAAAATGTCAAAAGATAAAATAATCTAAATATCAATATGAATTGCCCAGGAACACATCAGGCTTACAATGATCATGGTATAGGTGGCCAATTCAATTGCTTAGCAACATTGTCTTTCTCAGTTAGATGTGTAGAAGACCAAGTTTATCTTTGAAGTAGTTGAGTAAGGCTGAAACAGCAGAGAAACTGAATCTCATAGACCCAGATATGAATCCCATCTCTGCTCGTTATTGGTATGTGATTTGAGGCAATTTCCCTCTCCAACACTGTTCTCTTCATTGCAACATGGAGAAAATAATACCTGTCTCACAGGTTGTAGTTAAGAACAAGTAAGATAATGCACACAGAGTGACTACCGTGGGTCCTGCAAAATAAGTGAATCTCAATGTTGGCTGAATCAGAAGCTCTTCCTACATGCAAATGATGGAAAACTTTTATTATATCTCTCTCAATTATTTAGTATCTCTCTTAATGATAGCAAAAGTACACTTTACCTTTATATTTCACTGGCTTAAACAAGCTTAAACCTTATTCCAAATTATTAGCCTTCTAATTATGATGCTTCAGTAACCGTCTTTAATTCCACTGAACACAGAAGTTGATAAATAACTTTAAAGCCTCATAAGCAAATTCATGCTCCAGGACAGCCTTGATCAAGTGAATTGTCACATGGGCTGCCAAGCCTCACATTTTTCAACCTTGTGCTTTTATAAAACTCAGATATCATTTTTGTGTACATATTTTATATGCACCGTTATCGTTTCTTTCACTTGTGTTAAAGGAATGATTAAAATCCATATAAAATGAATATTAATAATCCCCTAGAATAAAGAACTCTTTAATATTTTAAATATTTTAAATAAATGTCCACTTATTCAATAAGTGAATGAGACACACTGAATTCATCAGAATATGGTGTAAATATATTATGGAATTCTTAATAATGGATGTTGTTGACTGGAATTTAGCGCTTTTGTGGCAGAAAAAAAAAAAAATCCATTCAGACCCTTTAAAGACAGATACTACAATATATTCCTGACAGATAAGCAAGATGATAGGGAATCTGTTAATGTCTCTCATGCAAATACACTTGTGGGTTTTATGAGCCAAAAATAGGGCAGGTGGTTGGCTAGGTGCAGTGGTGCACCTCTGTAATCCCAGCATTTTGGGAGGCCGAGGTGGGTGGATCAGCTGAGGTCAGGAATTTGAGACCAACCTAACTAACATTGTGAAACCCCGTCTCTACTACATACAAAAAACATTAGCTAGGTGTGGTGGCGCATGCCTGTAGTCCCAGCTATTCAGAAGGCTGTGTCAGAAGAATCGCTTGAACCCAGGAGGCAGAGGTTTCAGTGAGCCAAGATTGTGCCATTGCACTCCAGCCTGGGTGATAAGAGTGAAACTGTCTCAAAAAAAAAAAAAAAAAAAGGGCAGGGGGTTACAGAATATTGAAGCAGAAGAGAGTTTCAACCTCTTTATAAACACTGGTGTTTGGTATTGTAAAAGAATGCCTGTGTGAGTCCACTGTGACTTCCTTTCGTAATTGTAGGAGTGTCTACAAGCTCTTCTGGAAGCAGAACAAGCTCTACTGGAAGCAGAACCTGAGCCAGTGATTTGAGTGCAATGATCCTTTAAGAAAATGCTCTCAGAAGAAATCAGTATGGAAGTGTTGTCAGAAGGATAACAGAAAAAGGAGAAGTCAAGAAGGATCTGACTTCAGATCCTGCTGGGAGCTCTGCACTTTACAATTGAGCAGTAGCATATATTGTTTTCAGACATAATGTCCCCAAAGAGCACAGATATTACTGGTGAGTGGAGGCTGTTTTATTATATCCAAAAATATCAAAAGTATGGGCCAAAATTGATTGTGCACATTTATTTATTCATTCAGCCAACATTTTTAGGACCTTCTTGAATTCCTACTTTAAGTAATACTTTTATTATTTTTATATTACAATCCCTCAGAGTCTGTCTCTGTGGAGTCAACAAATCTGGGCTTTTGCACGAATACACGAGAAAGCCATTCTGCCATAGGTAGACTGCGGAGGAGGAAAGTCAGTGATAAAATATCCCTGACTCTAAGGGACAAGGAGGTTCCAATACACAAGGGCCATCCTCTGAAGGTCACAGGAACCTGCTTTCAGCAGAAAAATACGCAAAGGCTGGGAAAGGGGTGGGATAGGATCCAGATGGGCACCAACAGGGTCCTCTGCAATAGACATAGTTTCCATTCAAATCAGTATGGAACAAATGCCCTAAAGTACTTGTATCTCAATCATCTCATTTGTAAATATACAAAAAATATAGAAACTGGAAATTATTTAGATCAGAAAAATGTGGTTGGCCCAATGATGGAGAAAGTTTTTCTTCATTATGTGAAGTTATTTTTTATCATGTTCTACAACCAAGTTCACCTACTCATTCAATATGTTCACTAAATACCTCTTATTATTAGGAATTTCAGTGATAATAAACTTATTTGAATGAAGCAACGGTATTAAATTGCTTTTCACTAATCAAACACTGTTCCGTGGTTATAACTGCATTCAAGTTTCACCAAATTTGCCACATCTTCGTTTGTTTGAGCTTATATAACAGGATACCTGAGATGGGACTGATGCAGGCAAATGTCAAAACTGGGACATAGCTCAGAAGGGTTCCTGGCCTTAGACAGGAAAGAATTCAAGAGCAAGGCAACGGTGAAAGAAAGCAAGTTTATTAGAGCAATTGTGTCTAGCAAAATGACTGTCCCACAGATAGAGCAGGGCTATCCCAGAGAAGCGCAGAGTAGCAGTGGACGGCAAAGTAGTAGCTCCATAGGCAGAGCAGCCCGAAGCAGCAGCAGTCCCAAACAACAGTCAGAACAGGAGCAGGAGTCCCAACAGCCGCAGCAGGAATTTCTGGCTAGCTGTATTTACATCTGCTCTTAATTATAATCCAATTAAGGGGTGGGTGATTTGGAATTTTCTAGAAAAGAGGCAGGGAGTTCCTGGAACCATATAAGGTCATTTCCAGGTTGTTACCGTGGCACATTGACATTACATTTGTAAACTTTCATGGCACCTGTAGGAGTGTCTTTAATAATGAGCAGTGATGGCAACCAGAGGTCATTGTCATTGCCATGTGCTGATTTCTGCCAGTTTCTTTACTCCATCCTGTTTTTGATTAACGGTGTTGTTTCTGGTGCTTGGAAAACAAGTCCTGCTTTTCTCCTACATCAAAACAATTTATAATGAAAGGAAATTTATTTCCTTACAGTTTTGGTAGCTGGGAAGTCTAAGGTTAGAGCAGTCTAAGTCTAAGGTTCAGTGTCTGGCGAGACCATTCTCTTCTTCCAAGATGGGGCCTTCCCTGCTGCATTCTCCAGAGGGAAAACTGGCTGGATCGCCACATGGCAGAAGGACAACAAAAGGGCAAGAGAGGGCCAGACTCACTCATTTCTAAGGTATTAACCTCAACCAACAGGACAGAGACCATATGATCTGATCATCTCTTAAAGGTAACACCTCTTAATACTGTTACAATGGCAATTAAATTTCCACATGAGTTTTAGAGGGGACAAACATCCAAACCATGCCACCACAAAGGAAATGGGAACTCATCTCAAAGCCATCCCCTCCATAGTCTCCATAGTGTACAACACAAAATGTATTTCCTACTGATACTGAATTAGTGGCTTTCAGTGACATCTTAACCTGCAGATGTGTCATTTCATTCGTGAGAGAATAACTCATCAATAGGAATTTCGAAAGTGGAAAAATGGACTGTTCTAAAAACTCTCATAATATGTTTGTGAAGATTCTCTCTCTGGGCTTCTCCAAAGCCTTTACAGATCCCAAATATCTACAAGCCTCCTCTCTTCCTGCTGCAACACACCTCAACTAATGACCAGTTGGGGCTCAATTTACTATTTATCTAGTGGTTTCTGGTTAAATTAGAGAAACAACCTAGATACTCTGAAAAACGTTTTTATTTAGCAAGTGAAAGAGAGATCTCATCTATTGTCCACACTTTACAATTGAACACTAGTATATATTGTTTCCATACATAATTTTGTCACATCCCTAAAGAGAGAGCGCAGATATTCCTGGTGAGTGGAGGTTGATTTATTATATACAAGGTATCAAAAGTATGGACCAAAATTGAGTACATTTACTTATTCATTCAGCCAACATTTTTAGGACCTTCTTAAATTCCTACTTTAAGTAATGCTTTTATAATGTTTGATATTAAAATCCCTCATTTTATATATCTTCATTAGCAGATTTTTACCTGTCTTCCCTACCTCTAATCAATCATGTATAATATTTCTAATATTCTGACAAACCCAAAGCTATTTTTCAACACAAGTATAAGTTTATATTTTATGTAGAGTTAGGTACAGGCAATGCTGCTTTGGATGTTTTGCAAATACTCTTAGTCCTTTAAAATATTAATAAAACTTTAACTTTGCAAGTTTCTGTAAGAAGAAAATATGAAGTGAATTAGGGTGAACCTAGAATACTTCCTTTAGCAACTTAAACCCCACTTTGGGAGGCTGAGGTGGGCAAATCTCTTGAGCCCAGAAGTTTGACACCAGCCAGGACTATATAGCAAAACCCGGTCTCTAAAAAAAATACAAAAATTAGCTGGGTGTGATGGCACACACCTGTAGTCCCAGCTACTCGGGTGGCTGAAGTGGAAGAATCACCTGAGCCTGGAAAGTCAAGGATGCAGTGAGTGTGATTGCACCACTGCACTCTAGCCTGGCTGACAAAGTGAGACCTTGCCTCAGAAAAAGAAAGAAAGAAAAAGAAAGAAAGGAAAAAAAAGGAAAGGAAAGGAGAAAGTAGAAAGGAAAGGAAAGGAGAGAAACTTCAACCAACAACTTTAGCACGGAGTGTAATGAGAAGAGCAGGAAACTACAGGGATCAGGTTAAGCCATAGCATTGAGCCACACCTTGTGAATGTGTTTACAACACATTCCTATTATATAATATGTATGTTTCAGTGAAATGTAAACTTTTAATAAAATAGAGCAAAACATGTCTTAAAAAGTTAGGTAGCCAATATCTAGGGTATGCAATTTTCTAAATTATTATAATTTAAGTTATTGTTAGGTTGTGACAGGGATGACTTCAAGAGTTCCCTAACTGGTCCTCAAGCATGCCAAGATTTCACCCAATAATGAAATGCTCCCATTAACCCATGTTCCCTTAAAATCCCAAGAGAAAATTGCTAGTTTCCAGGTTAGTGAAGATGCCAAAGGTTCTCCTTGCTCTGGGTTTCTGATTGGTGAACTGACACAGGCGAGAGAAAAGGTTTACATATAACTGTTAGTCCTAAATCAGGAGCTCTTCTGATAGGTGAGTCAAGGTACCAGTACTTCATGACTCCCAAAGACATTCAGGAAGATTTCCAGGAGCAACAGAGACATTAACAGTGATATAATTATATTATTTGCAAAGATGTATATTGGGTAATTCTATTTCTCTACTAATATAAGTTCAAAATATCTGGTTACTGAGGAAGCTAAGCACTGAGAAAAGTCGTCTAGTTGTATATGATATCTAGCTCAGAGCAAATTACTGAGGAGTGATTGTGCTTGCCTCTGTGAACTTGCCTGAACATGCACGACCAAAGATGTCCACATGTAAAGCCACCATCTTACTAGCCTCCAACCCACACCCCATATGCCAGGTCCAAGATCCCATTACTGAGGCAGAGTTATCTAGGTATGATAAACTCAAAAATAAAATGAGAAAAAATGTAATTGAGAAGAAGCCCACTGATGGTCCTCACTTTTCTATAACTATATTAAAATACTCTTTGCTGTGAAATAAAATGACCATATATTTAGAAAAAGATTTGAAAAAAGAAATGATGGATGAGAAAGAAGAAGGGTAGAAAGGAACACAGCAGCCTCATAAAACAGGTAGAAATATTTCCTCATATATTTTAAAATTTTGTGTAGAATTGGTATTATTTACTCCTTAAATGCTTGATAGAATTAACCAGTGAGGCTAGCTGAACATGGAGTTTTCTTTAAGTGAGGCATTTTTAATAAACTTTTATTTTAGCATAATTGTAGATTTACAGAAAAGTTGCAAACATAGTCCATCATCCCCATTCACCTCTCACACAGTATCCTTGAATGTGGGTTTTTTCTACCTTGGCACAATTAATATTTCAGGCCAGATCATTCTTCGTTGTTGCGGACTGTCTTGTACATTGTAGATCTTTGCTAGCATCCTAGGTTTCTACCTTAGATACTGGTAACACTGTTGCCTCAATGGTGACAGCCAAAAATGTCTTCAGATATTGGAGATGTTCCCCAGGGAAAAATATTATTGCCTAGCAGAGAACTGCTGCCCTAAAGTTAAGATCTTACATAACCATGTAAGAAATTAACACGGTCTGACCCGGTGTGGTGGCCCACACCTGTAATCCCAGCACTTTAGGATGAGGCAGGCAGATCATGAAGTCAGGGGATCGAGACCATCCTGGCTAACATGGTGAAACCCCATCTCTACTAAAAACACAAAAAAATTAGCTGGGTGTGGTGGTGGGCACTTGTAGTCCCAGCTACTCAGGAGGCTGAGGCAGGAGAATTGCTTGAACCTGGAAGGCAGTGGTTGCAGTGAGCTGAGATTGCACCACTGCAGCCTGCGCAACAAGCAAGACCCCATCTCAAAAAAAAAAAAAAGAAAAAACAGAAATTAACACTGGTACATTACTGATTACTGTTAACTAAAGTACAGTACTGACTATTCAGTCTTCACCAGTTTTTTATTACCATCCTTTTTCTGTCTGGGTATCCAATCCAGGATACCACATTGCATTTAATAATGGAATTATTTTAATTACAAATCAAATTTATTTAATTGATATACGAATAATCAGCCTATTCTGAGGTCACTTTTGATGAACATGTCTCTCAAAGACTTGGTGCATTTCATCTAAGCTGTTACATTTATTGATATACAGTTTATTGGTCATAATATTTATTATCCTCTATCTATAGAATGTGTGATGATATTCCTATGTTTATTCCTGATACTGATAATTTGCATTTTCTCTCATTTCTTGATCACTCTGGCGAGAGATTTGTCAATTTTACTGATCTTTTCAAGAATCAGCTTTAAATTTTATTAGTATTTTCTCTATTGGTCTATTTTCTATGTTAATGATCTTTACTATTTTCTTTCTTCTACTTTGGGTTTAACTTGATCTTCTCTTGAGATTCTTAAGGTGCAAACTTAAATTATTTGACATCTTTCTTCTTTTCTAATATAATTTAACACCATAAACATATCTCTATGCACTGATTTGGATCCATTCTATAAATTTTGGTATTCTTTGTTTTCATGTTCATTTAATTCAATTTTTGTTTTCTTTTATGATTCTTCTTTCACTCAGGGATTTCTTAGAAGTGACTGCCTAATTCTCAAATGTTTAGGGAAATTCCAAATATTTTTCTGTTAGTGATTTCTAATGTAATACTTTTTTAATAAGAGAAAATACTCCACAGTATTTTGCTCCTTAAATGTATTGTCTTATGGCCAAAGGTATGATTATCTTGGTGGCTGATACAATTTGGCCATTTCCTCACCCAAATCTCATCTTGAATTGTAGCTCCCGTAACCCCCACATGTCATGGGAGGGACCCTGTGGGAGGTAACTGAATCATGGGGGAAGTTTTTCCCATGCTGTTCTCATCATAATAGTGAATAAGTCTCTGAATAGTGAATAAGTCATAACAGTGAATAAACCAAGATCTGATGGTTTTATAAAGGGCAGTTCCCCTGCACATTCTCTCTTGTCTGCTGCCATGTAAGATGTGCCTTTGCTCCTCCCATGAGTGTGAGTCCTCCCCAGCCATGTAGAACTGTGAGTCCATTAAACCTCTTTTTCTTTATAAATTACCCAGCCTCAGGTATGTCTTTATTAGCAGTATGAGAATAGACTAATACAGTGGCTATTCTATGTGCACTTTAAAAAATGTGTATTCCACTCTTGTTGGATTGGATGTTCCATAAATGTCAATTTGGTCAAGTTGATCTATAATGTTGATCAAATTTTCAATATCCTTACAGATTTTTTCCTCTACATACTGTATCACTTACAGAGGAATAAAAGGTTAAAATTTTTATCTCTAATCATGGACTTGTCTATTTCTTTTATTTTTTTTACTTCATGTATCTTGAGCTGTTATTCGGGGCATATACATTCCAGATTATAGGTCTTTTTGAAGAAATGATCCTTTATCATTATGAAATGCCCACATCACCCCCTTAATATTTCTTGTTTTTAAGTCTATGTGCATATTTATATTGCTATTACAATTTCATTATTAGTTTTTCTATGGTATAGCATATTCCATTATTTTTATATATCTGTATGTCCAATTAAAGTGAGTTTTATGTATTCAGCATATAGTTGGGTCCTGCTTTTTTATCCTATGTGACAGGTTCTTCATTTGCCTTCATGTTTCAAACATTTTTTCTGGTCATAGAATTTTAGTTCTGTTTTCTTTTCAGTATCTTAAAAATAGTGTTCCCTTGTCTTCTAATTTACACAATTTCTGGTGAGAAGTCTATAGTCATTCTTAATTTTGTTCCTCTGTATATATATTTCCCTGATTGCTTTGAGGTTTTCTTTTTATCGTTGATTTTTAAAAGCTTTATTATTATGAGCCTCAGTGTGGATTTTGTATGTGTGTTAATGTTGCTAAAGTTTTGTTGAGCTTCTTGAATTTGTGGCTTTGCAGTGTTTAACACAATATTGCTGAAAAGTTTTAAAATTTTTTGAAAATTCTTGAAGAATTTCAAAATTTTCTGCTCTAACTTCTTCAAATATTTTTTTTTCCATTTTCCCCTTTTGTGATTTTAATTGCACATTAGATTGTTCAGCTGCTTGATACTGTCCCACAGATCACTGAAGCTTTGGTCTTTTTTCAATCTTCTCTATGTGCTTCACTTTGTTAGTTTCTATTTCTGCGTTTTCAAGTTCATGCATTTTTTCTTCTGCAGTGTTTAACCCACTGTTAATCCAGCAAAAGTTTTATTTCAGGTAGTGTATTTTTTTAATTCCTGAAGTTTCATTTGGTTTTTATATTTTCTCTCTCTCACCTCAACATGTCATGTTTTCCTTAGTCCTATCGATCATACTTATAATAGTTGTGATCTCTAGGATGTGCTCTCTTCTTCCTTGTCTCTCTCTGTGCAACTATCTTCCATCTATTGCTCTGCATCTCAAATTCTAATTGCCTCAGCATCCCTAGGCCCTGATCTCTGCCTCAGTGAGATCACCAGGCTTTGTTTCGGTTCTTCTTCCCCATGCCACAGTGGAGAAGGTACCTGTAGTAAGAAAGTTGAGGTAAACATAAGGTTCACCTGATTTGTTTGCATTCTCTCATGAATCACAGTCCTGTATTTCCTGCCATATTCAGAAACTATTGTTCTGTGTAAGTTATCTAGTTTTCTGCTTGTTTCTGACAGGAAGGCAAGTCCTGTAACAGGGACGCCTTTATGGACAGAACTGGAAGTCTGCACACAGCCTTTAGATGGAGTTATCTGCCTTCACTAATTTTGATGATGACCTAGCAAGTATGCTGGATATGGTACCAGGTATTTTCTCGCAATCACTCAGTTAGTTTTAATGGTTCTTTACGTCTGTTTTTCTTCCCAAATGCAGAGGGGTCAAAGGTCATAAGGATCGTTTTGAACTATCCTTTTTAACAGTGGGTTAAACACTGCATGACAGATTTGAACCTAGGTTATCCTGACTCTTAACTGCTCCTG
Source organism: Colobus angolensis palliatus (assembly GCF_000951035.1). Lineage (NCBI taxonomy): Eukaryota > Metazoa > Chordata > Mammalia > Primates > Cercopithecidae > Colobus > Colobus angolensis. Next base: position 8,941,328 of record NW_012114711.1, on the reverse strand, counting down.
CACTTCAAAGAGTATCCTGTTTTTAGGGACTTTTGAATGAGTCCCCTGACATTCATTCTCTCATTCATTTCCCATTTTTGTGGGTTTTCAAGGTATCACTTAGCCTTTTTCTCTGCTTTGAGGAAACAGATATTAATATGCCCATCTAATAGATAGGTCAACTGAGGTCTAGAGGGCTCTGTAATTTTTCTCAAGATCTTACAATTAGTAAACAACAGGAGGAAGTAGAAAAACAAGATTAGCACTTAAATCTCTGAACACCTAGAATACCATTCCTTCCATTATAACTCACTGCAAAGCAAAAGCTATTTAACTGCACACTTTTTAAAAAGAAACAACCATTAAAATAACAGATCCTTAATTTAAATTAACATCTTCAATCTACTCTTCAGCTCAACCTCTCCAGTATGATCTCCAGAAATGAGGTTTAAATGCACTGACAACCATATCCTTAAGGAACAGATTTCAGAGTCTGTTTTGTTTGAAATGACTGTCATGAGTTGAGTTGTAAAAAGTAATTGGTTCTATAATTTCATACATGTCAAAATCTGCTACACACTGTTTCCTAATTGCTGTTTTGTGTGTGCACACAGGTGTAAAATCAATTTGGTTGCTCGGGTAGCTCTCTGGCACTGCCTATAAGTCACAAGATAGTAAAATGCAATGACTGTTCCTAGCCTGCAGCTCAAGCTTTTCCAAGCCTCTCTGTCATCTAAAAGATTATGTCAAAGTCACAAAACCAACTGGGCCTCAGTTTCCTCAGCTGCAAAATGGCAGCTGGAGACAAATTACCTAAATAACTCTAAGCTTCCTTCCATTTCTGACATTTTAGAATATACTTTTTAAGTAAGTTTAGATGGAATTGTATCAACTGGGAACACCTATTAATTGGCATGTCCATGCCTATACAGTACAATGATAACCACGGTCCCTTGTCCCCGTTTTCCTGTAACATTTAGAATCATGTCCTAAAGGATATTGCTGTTGTGCTTTTCTGAATCACAATGCTATCTAGCGCCTTTTGTAAAAACTGTAGAATGCAGAGGCTATGAGAGAACTCTTATAAAACAGGAAATGGAAAAACTCAGGGAAATTACATGCTAACTGATCTTTAATTTGTTTAGTATAACTTTAATACTTTTTTAAAGTTCAGTCTATTATTTTGGTTTCTGTAAGTCCTCTGATTTTTTTTTTCTTCCAACTTTTATTGTAGTTGCAGGGGGTTCATGTGCAGGTTTGTTACATGGGTAAATTGCATATTGCTGGGGCTTAGTATGCAAATGACTTCATCGCCCAGGTAGTGACTATAGTACCTGATAGGTAGTTCTTGAATCCTTACCCTACCTCCAGCCTCCCTCCTCAAATAAGCCCCTGTTGTCTATTGTTTCCCCTTTGTGCCATGTGTAGTCAATGTTTAGGTCCCACTTACAAGCGAGAATGCGTGTTATTTGGTTTTCTGTTCCTGCATTAGTTCACTTAGGATAATGGCCCCCAGTTCCATCCATGTTGCTGCAAAGGACACAATTTCATTCTTTTTTATGGTTGTGTAGTATTCCATGGTGCATATGTACCATATTTTCTTTATCCAGTCTACTGTTGAAGGGCATTTATGTTGATTCCATGTCTTTTGCTATTGTCACTAGTGCTGTGATGAACGTTCGGCATGCATGTGTCTTTATGGTAGAATGATTTATAATCCTTGGGTATTAATATATACCCAGTAATGGCATAGTTGCATTAAATGGTAGTTCTAAGGTTTTTGAGAAATTGTCACACTGCTTTCCACAATGATTGAACTAATTTACACTTCCACAAGCAGTGTATATGTGTTCCCTTTTCTCTGTAACCTCACCAGCATCTGTTATTTTTTAACTTTTTAAATAACAGTCATCCCAACTGGTGAGAGATGGTATCTCATTGTGATTTTCATTTGATTTCTCTAATGATTAGTGTTGAGCATTTTTTCCTGTGCTTGTTATCCATGTGTATGTCTTTTTTTTTGAAAACTGTTCGTGTCCTTTGCCCACTTTTTAATGGAGTTGATTGCTTTTTGCATGTTAATTCGTTTCAGTTCCTTATAGATTCCAGATATTAGACCTTTGTCAGATGCATAGTTTGCAAATATCTTCTCCCATCCTAAAGGTTGTCTGTTTACTCTGTTGATAGTTTCCTTTGCTGTGTAGAGGTCCTTTAGTTTAATTAGGTCCCACTTGTCAATTTTTGTTTTTGTTACAAGTGCTTTTGGTATCTTCATCACGAAATGCTTGCTTGGGCCTATGTCCAGAATGGTATTTACTAGGTTATCTTCCAGGGTTTTATAGTTTTAGGTTTTACAATTGAGTATCTAATTTATATTGAGTTGATTTTTATACATGGTGTCAGGAATGAGTCCAGTTTCAATATTCCACATATGGTTAGTCAGTTATTCCCACACTATTTATTGAATAAAGAGTCATTTCTGCATTGCTTGTTTTCATCAGCTTTGTCAAACATCAGACAGCTGTAAATGTGTGGCTTCATTTCTGGGCTCCCTATTTGGCTCCATTGGTCTATGTGTCTGTTTTTGTACCAATACCATGCTGTTTTGGTTACTGTAGCCTTGTAGTATAGTTTGAAGTCAGGTAGCATGATGCCTCCAGTTTTGTTCTTTTTGTTTAGAACTACTTTGACTACTCAGCCTTTTTGGGGTTTCATATGACTTTTAGGATAGTTTTTTTTCTAATTTTGTGAAGAATGTCATTGGTAGTTTGATAAGAATAGCATTGAATCTATAAATTACTTTGGGCAGCATGGCCATTTTAACAATATTTATTCTTCCTATTCATGAGCATGGAATGTTTTTCCATTTGTTTGCATCATATCTGATTTCCTTCAGCAGTGTTTTGTAATTCTTGTTGTAGAGATGTTCTTACCTACCTGGTTAGCTGTATTCCTGGGTATTTTATTCTTTTGGAGGCTATTATGAATGAGATTGTATTGATTTGGCTCTCAGCTTGGATGTTGTTGGTGTATAGAAATGCTACCAATTTTCATATACTGATTTTGTACTCCAAAACTTTGCTGAAGTTGTTTATTAGACCCAGGAGTTCTCGGGCAAAAACTATGAGGTTTCTAGGTATTGAATCCTATTGTCTGCAAACACAGATAGTTTGACTTCCTCTCTTCCTCTTTGTACGCCTTTTATTTATTTCTCTTGCCTGATTACTCTGGCTAGGTCTTCCACCACTATGTTGAATAGGAACAGTGAGAATGGGCATTCTTGGCTTATTCTGATTTTCAAGGGGAATGCTTCCAGCTTTTTCCCATTCTGTATGATATTGGCGGCAGGTTTCTCGTAGATGGCTCTTACTATTTTGAAGTATGCTCCCCCACTTCCTACATTGTTGAGAGCTTTTAACAACGAGGTATGTTAAATTTTATCAAAAGACTTTTCTACATCTATTGAGATGATCATGTGGTTTTTGGTTTTAGTTCTGCTTATGTGGTAATTGCATGTGTTGGTTTGCATGTGTTGAACCAACCTGGCATCTCAGACATAAAGCCTACTTGATCATGGTGAATTAGGTTTTTGATGTGCTGCTGGGTTCATTTGGCTGGTATTTTGTTGAGATTTTTGCATCTATGGTCTTCAAGGGTATTGGCCTGACATTTACTTTTTCTGTTGTGCTTCTGCCAAGTTTTGATATTAGAATAATGCTGGCCTCATAAAGTGGGTCAAAGAGGAGTCCCTCCTCCTCAATCTTTTGGAATAGTTTCAGTAGGAATGGTACCAGCTCTTCTTTGTACATCTGGTAGAATTTGGCTGTGAATCCATCTGATCCTGAGCTTTTTCTGATTGGTAGGCATTTTATTACTGATTCAATTTTGGAACTCATTGTCGGTCTGTTCAGGGACTCAGTTTCTTCCTGGTTAAGCCTTGGGGGTGGTTATGAAACCAGGAATTTATCCATTCCTTATAGGTTTTCTAGCTTTTGTGCATATAGGTGCTCATATAGTCTCTGATGTTTTTTAGAATTTTGTGGAGTTAGTGGTAACATCTCCTTTTTCATTTATAATTGTGTTTATTTTGATCCTCTTTTTAAATTATGCCAGCTAGCTATATATCAATCGTATTTATTAATTCAAAGAAAAAAACTCCTGAACACCTTGATCTTTTGTGTTTTTATTACATCTCAATTTCATTCAGTTCAGCTCTGATTTGGATTATTTCTTGTTTTCTGCTAGCTTTGAGGTTGCCTTGCTCTTGTTTTTCTAGTTTTCCTAGGTATGACATTAGGTAGTTAATTTGAGATCTTTCTAACTTTTTTATGTGGGCAATTATTGCTATAAAATTACCTCTTAATACTGCTTTAGCTGTGTCCCAGAAATTCTGGTATGTTGTATCTTTGTTCTCATTAGCTTAAAAGAATTTCTTGATTTCTGCCTTAATTTCATTTTTCACCCAAAATGCATGCAGTAGCAGATTATTTAATTTCCATATAATTGTATGGTTTTGAGCAATCTTCTCAGTGTTGATTTCTATTTTTATTTTGCTGTGGTCTGAAAGTGTGGTTGGTATAATTTCAGGTTTTTAAACATTTGCTGAGAATTGTTTTATGGCCATTTTTTGTGGTCAATTTTAGAGTATGTGCCATGTGCTTATGAGAAAAATGTATATTTTGTTGTTTTCAAGTGGAAAGTTCTGTAGATGTTCTTAGGTCCATTTGGTCAGGTGTCAAGTTCAGGTCCTGAAAATATTTTTTAGTTTTCTGTCTCAATGATCTGTCCAATACATTGGTGGTGTGTTGAAGTCTCCCACTATTAATGTGTTGTTATCTAAGTCTCTTCGTAAGTCTCTTAGAACTAGTTTTATTAATCTGGGTGATCTTGTGTTGGGTGAATATATATTCAGGTTAGTTAGGTCTTCTTGTTGAATTGAACCCTTTATTATTGCAAAGTGCCCTTGTTTGTCTTTTTTGATCACTGTTGGTTTAAAGTCTGTTTTTTCTGAATTAGAATAGTAACTACTGTTTTTTTTGTAATGTTTTCCATTAACTTGGTAGAATTTTATCCTTCCCTTTACTTTGAGCCTATGGCTGTCAGTGTATGTGAGATGGGTCTCTTGAATACAGCACACAGTTCAGTCTTGTTTTTTTATCCAACTTGCCACTCTGTGCCTTTTGAGGCATTTAGCCTGTTTACATTCAAGGCTAATACTGATATGAGCAGATTAGATTCTGTCATCATGTTGTTGGTTGGTTATTACACGGACTTGATGTATAGTTGTTTCATAGTGCCAATGGTCCATGTACTTAACGGTGTTTTTGTGGTGGCCAGTAATGGTCTTTCCTTTCCATATTTAGCTCTCCCTTAAGAACTTCTTGTACGGTCAGTCTGGTAGTAAAGAATTCCCTTAGCACTTGCTTGTCTGAAAAAGACCTTATTTCTCCTTTGCTTATGAAGCTGAGTTTGGCTGGGTATGAAATTCTTGCCTGAAATTTCTTTGAGAATGCTGAAAATAGGTCCCCAGTCTATTCTGGTTTGCAGGGCTTCTGCAGAAAAGTTCACTATTACCCTGATAGGGTTCCCTTTGTAGGTGACCTGGTCCTTCTCTCTTGCTATCTTTAACATTTTTTTCTTTCATTTCAACCTTGAATAATCTGATGACTACGTGTCTTGGGGATGGTCCTCTTGTGTAGTATCTCACAGTGGTTCTCTGCATTCTCTGAGTTTGAATGTTGGCTTCTTTAGTGAGATTGAAGAAATTTTAATGGACAATATCCTCAAACATGTTTTCCAAATTGCTTGCTTTCTTTTCCTCTCTTTCGGGGATGCCAATATGTCATAAATTTGGAATCTTTACATAATCCTATAATTCTCAGAGTTTTTGTTCATCTTTATTCCTTTT
>NW_012114711.1:8928844-8935125 GCF_000951035.1 Colobus angolensis palliatus | reverse complement strand
TTTTTTTTTTTTTTTTTCTGAGTCGACTTGCAGAACTAGTCTTCAAGCTCTGAGCTTCATTCCTCAGTCTGGTCTATTCTTCTGTTAATACTTCCAATTGTATTATGACTTTTTTTTAGCATGTTTTTCAGCTTCATCAGGTCAGTTGGTTCTTTTTTAAAAAAAGGTTATTTTATCTTTTGACTCTTGTATAATTTCATTGTTTTCCTTGTATAGGGTTTCAACTTTCTCCTGAATCTCAATGATCTTCGTTTCCATGTAGATTCTGAATTCTATGTCTGTCATTTCCGCCATTTCAGTCTGGTTAAGAACCATTGTTCAGGAGCTAGTGTGGTCATCTGGAGGTAAGAACACATTCTGGCTTTTATTGTTGCCAGAGTTCTTGCCCTGGTTCTTTCTCATCTGTCTTGGCTGATGTTCCTTTAATATTTGAAGGTCCTTGCCTTTGGATTGAGCTTTTTGCTTTTATATTCTCTGAGGTCCTCGAGGCTTTGACTGTGGTGTAAGTTGGATTTAGTCAGTTGGCTTCATTATTGGATGATTTCAGAAGGCCAAGGCTCAGCCCAGCACTGCTGGGTTGCATGCTCTAATCCTTGGTAGCTGGGCCCAGACCTGCAGTTTTTTCCTCTGGTCCCTCAAAGTTAAGAACCTGCTGTGCTGGAGGGGCTGAGGTGCTCCCAGTGAGCTGACAACAATACTCCTGCTGGGCGGGGCCGGGGGGAGGGTGCCATCATAAGCACTTCAACAGGGTGGTGGTGCCAGCAGCAAGTTGATGATGAGTACCTCTGATTATTCAGAAGTGCTAATATTCATTCAACTGACAGAGAGATAAGTTAAAATAGTCATCTTTCATAATAATTCAATATTTTAAATTAAAGGGATGCTTTTAATAAAATAAAACTATTAATATCACCATCTAGCCTACAAATAAAAGAAATAAAGAGGTGTTAGAGTACCTATTATAGATATTTCTCAAGATAGCAAATCTAAGAATTTCACCTCTAAAACCTGTAACTGTTACATGATTATGAATAAAAAGATCTGCATTCTTTCGACTACGTGGTTTTGTTGGAGCATACTGCAAAACAAAAATGTGCAGCGGAGCTGTAGTTTCTTTCACTCTATTTCATAAACCCATCCCCTTCAACTTAACTTCTTAGACAAAACATCTGGAAGGCAGAGGAAGAATAGGAGGGAGAAGAAGAGAAAGGGGAATAAATGTAGAAGAAAACCAGGCTGCTTCTGAGACCACTGGACCCTCGTAAAACTTACAGAACATAATGAAGTTGAGCAAGTTCTAAGAACTGAAAAGACTCTGTCCAAGTAACAGTCTACTAGTAGGGATATCTCATGTCCGCCTGTGGTACTGGTATAGCTAAGCAATAAATCACAAGTCATGAGAATGCTGGAACTTTTTAACTACATGTCAAAGGCACCAGACCAAATTAGCAGGGTTCTAGGAAATGAACCAGTCAATTCAATATCAACACCCTCTAACCAACTCTGAAGTTTGCTTCTGTTGTTTTTTAAATTTATTTCTGAGGGAGGAATGGGTAGTGAATGCTGGCTGTGACCTGACTCACCAGTCCTGAAAAGAACAGCAACCATTAGTCATAGTACATAATTTTTATCTTTCTTCTTGTATTGGACCATTTCTATTTTATAGCTAATTGCTTAGCTAGAGCAGTGAATTTCAACCCTAGCTGCCCATTAGAATCACCTAGAGAGCTTTAGAAAAATAGATGCCCAGGTCCTAGCTCAGTTCGATTAAATGAAAATCTCTAGAACTGGGACCTCCCCTAGTTATTTAATTTCCCTAGTTATTCACAAAATTGAGGAAATAAGAGCCCCTATCTTATATGGTTGTAGAAAAGATTAAATGAAACATATGCAGGTGTAGCATACAGACTGCCTCAACAATAAGCTCTTGTAATAATTATTACAGCAAATATAAGAGGGAGGACTGTATTCATTACGTCATTACATTCTTCAATCAGATCTCCATCTCACGTGAGAGGGAACATTATGTTTATAGAGGTCATCAAATTTTTCTCTAAGAGTGAAATAAAAAAGGAAAACAACCCAAAAAGAAATTGGTTGAGCTTAAAACTGTGGACCTCAGTCATCCCTGGGAGAAAATGGATTACCATCATTAATGTCTGCTGTATCCAGCCCAGATGCAAGAGCCAGAAGCATCTTAATTACAATCAGCTTCACAAATTAATCTCCATATTTCTAATACTTCAGAAATTAACCTCTTGTCCTCAGAAGGTCAAGTTAAATGTCAGCCCCAGATGGAACCTAAAGGGGCTTTCAGATTTAAGATCAACAACACATTTGGCCACACAGCTGTGCATTCTTCCCCCAAATTGCCATTGATCTTTCCAGAGGCATCACTCTAAAGACGTTCAAACAAATAACAGATCCGAGGTAGAATTCTTTTTTTTCTCAGCTTTAGGTATAATTCATCTGAAGATTCAAAATGAGTTGAATTTGTATTTGGCTAAGAGTCTCATTTTGGATAGGAAGATGATGAGAGGCAAAAGAACACATTACTTGGTTTCTGTAGGTCAGTGTGACAAGGGAGGATGTATCTGATCCTTGCTGATTATACTACACAGCTTTCTCACTGGCTTTGGGCCTAAAGATGAACACTACTTTCCTAATTTTGTAATTGGGGGCACAAATATATTCAGCCTGTCATTAGCAGTAAGAAAACATGGAGCCATAAAAAACAATATATAGCTCAAAAGGATGCAAATGTTCCTGTGTTTGTAAGTTAGTCAACACATCCCAAGCAGGTCCCCCAAAGTAGCTGTCAAGTAAGATTGTACCTAACAAGAGATGAACCAGTAAGAGTACTATGGTTTTAATAAGAAAGTTTGTTATTTGAGAGGAGCTTTAAAAAAAAAAAAATACGGAATCTACTTTGTTACCCGGGCTAGAGTGCAGTAACGTGATACCGGCTCACTACAACATCCGCCTCTTGTGTTCAACTCATTCTTCTGCCTCAGCCTCCCGCGTAGCTGGGATTACAGGCACCCACCACAATGCCTGGCTAGTTTTTGTATTTTTAGTAGAGATGGGGTTTCACCATGTTGGCCAGGCTGATCTTGAACTCCTGACCTCAGGCGATCCACTCACCTCGGCCTCCCAAAGTACTGGGATTACATGCATGAGCCACACCCGGCCTGAGATTAACTTTTTAATATACATAAATTTTATGTACAATCATTAAAGTGTTATTAATAAAAGGTAAATAGTGTTAATGAGCACAAGGAGGTAGCTAGAGCCTGCTAGAAATAAAATTACTGTTAGAGTCAACAAAAAAAAAAATGCTTGTATCATGTTAAGCAACATTCAAGCCAATGACAGGTCTGGGGCACTACCATATAAGCATCTTATCAAACAGCTGAGCTTTTGAAAACAAATCCTAAAATAATCTCTTTTATTATCATCCTATTTTCAGTATTGAGAATTTTGCTGTATTAACTGGCAAAATAAAAATACATGCATTATTTCTCTCAAGATTATCAACCAAAAAACTATTACAGTGTATAAGCTTGGATCTTTTTTTCTGGAAAAGTCATTTATAAATCTCTCATTTTATTAATTTCTCCTTTCTGTAAAGTGGCAGGAGGAACTCTTCATTTGTGTAGTTCACCCTGCCCTGCCCCACAGGAAAAAAAAAAAAAAAAAGTAAGTAAGGTAACTACTGAGTATAGGAGAAAGGGGAGATTTGTGTTCCATGATTGCCTGTGAAGTACCTACACCTTTATAGGGGGTATTTCGATCAACCTGCACAAAAATTTTCTTAGTAGGTTTTAACATCCACTTTCTAAAAATCACAATCTGAGGCCCAACAAAGTCAAGCCATTTGTTCATACAGAGAACACGGCTGAATCCAGGTCTTCTAAATTACTTCTCCCAAGCATGGAAGGAAATAACACAGAATTTAAGCTTTGACTTACCTTCAGCATGCCAAACCTCAGGTAGATGTAATTCCAAGAAAGGAATCTTCTGTCTGATCAGAAATGGCATGGATAACAACTGCAAGCAAATGGTTCTGAGACCGTATGTAGATCTGATAGGAAGACAGTTACATAATGGACCAACAATGCCTGCAAGTCACAGAGGTGTTACAGGCTGAATTGTTCCCACCTACTCCCACCGAAGAAAAGATATGTTGGAGTCCCAACCCTCATTACCTCAGAATGTGGCCTTATTTGGAGATAAGGTCTTTATAGAGGCAATGAAATTAAAATGAGTTCATCAAGGTGGGCCCTAATTCAGTATGACTGGTGTCCTTATCAAGAATGGCCATAATCAAAAAACTCATAGATATTGGCATGGATGTGGTGAACAGGGAACACTTCTGCACTGCTGGTGGAAATGTAAACTAGTACAACCACAATGGAAAACAGTGTGAAGATTCCTTAAAGAACTAAAAGTAGAACTATCATTTGACCCAGCAATCCCACTATTGAGTATCCACCAAGAGGAAAAGTCATTATATTCAAAAGATACTTGCGCACTCATGTTTTAGCAGCACAATTTGTAATTGCAAAAATGTGGAACCAACCCAAATACCCATAAATCAACGAGTAGATAAAGAAAGTGTGGTGTGTGTGTGTAGATAGATAGATAGATAGATAGATAGATGATGGAATACTACTAAGCCATTAAAATGAATGAATTAGTGGCATTTGTAGCAACCTGGATGGGATTGAGGACTATTATTCTATGTGAAGTAACTCAAGAATGGAAAACCAAACATTGTTATGTTCTCATAAGTGGGAGCTAAGCTCTGAGTATGCAAAGGCATAAGAATGATGCAATGGACTTTGGGGACTCAGGAGGAAAGAGGGTGAGGGATAAAAGACTACAAATTGGGTTCAGTGTATACTGCTCAGGTGATGGGTGCACCAAAATCACACAAATCGCCACTGAAGAACTTACTCATGTAGTCAAATACCACCTGTTTCCCAAAAAAAACTATGGAAATAAAAAAATTAAAAGAAAAAAAAAGAGGAAAATTTGGACACAGAGCCAGAAATGCATAGAGAGAGAACACCATGAAAAGGTTGTAGTTAAGCTGCTGCAAGTCAAGGAAATACCACAAGGCAGGACAAAGGCCTGGAACAGATCCTCCCTTAGTGCCTTCAGAGGGCAGGGCTCAGACTACACCTTGATCTCAGACGTCTGGCCTCAAGATTTGTCAGAGAGTAAAAGTGGATTATTCAAGCCTCCCAGTTTATGGTATTGGGTACCGTGTTACCACAGCTCTAGGAAACAAACACAAGGGGTAAGAATATGGCACCTTGAGAGCGATCTATTTACAATCCTCTATTAAGTATGAGTTACCTCGTTCACTTCCAAATTTTTAGCCTGGTGCCTGATGTAAAAGGTACTCAATTTTTTAAACAATTTTTAAAAAATATTTAATTGAATAATCTGAGGAGAGTATAATGGGAGTTTTCCCACTGTTCATGTTATGTCAGACGATCCAGTCACACATTGCTCTTACAGGTATTCTTTGGGAAAAAGAAGAATTAATGCTCTTGCAAAGAGGAAAAGCAAAAGATGGAGGATCCCAGCAAATGGAAAACAAATTGATACACTGAATGAGGAAACTCTTTTACAGTGTCTGGGGATAGTGTCATATCTCCAGGGAGTCCAGAGAAAAATTAAAGTGGAGAAGATTATCATTAGGCTTGACAGGATTTTTTTTTTTTTTGGTTGAGATGCGACAAATAATATGTATAGGGTACTAATGGCACAACTGTAATTGACTCTGTTTGAATGTCATTGGATGAAGCTACCCCACTTGCAATAAAAGTCTGTCTCACTGCATTAGTGTATTTCTTAGTATCATACTATTTGCATGAAACATTTTCAGATAAATATTATATTTTAGCATTATTTTCATGGACCATAACTAATAAAAATTGTAAAATTAGCACACTGGTAGAGCTTAACCGTCATGGAGGCAGGTTTATTAGTTCAGAAAGCTAAGGAATGTAAGTAATGTGGGGTGACCTCACAGCTTTTCAAAATCAAATGGACATGTCTCACAGGCAGCTTGCAGATCTTCTCCCAGGAGATACTCATTCATGTCTACCCCTAGGTCTCAAAAGAAACTCATGTTGGTGGCTTGCATGGAAATGGAGAATCTTAAGGTGCAAGTACCCAGCGCAGCTTGTTTTGTTTACATTGTATCATTAAATCACCATGAACACCCTACATAATACTTGCAACACTCTTTTTTTTTTTTTTTTTTT
>NW_012114711.1:8888183-8928794 GCF_000951035.1 Colobus angolensis palliatus | reverse complement strand
TGATCTCAATCTCCTGACCTTGTGATCCACCCACGCTGGAGTGCAGTGGCGCGATCTCGGCTCACTGCAAGCTCTACCTCCCGGGTTCACGCCATTCTCCTGCCTCAGCCTCCCTACTAGCTGGGACTGCAGGCTCCCACCACCATGCCCAATTAATCTTTTTATTTTTTTATTTTTTGTATTTTTAGTAGAGACAGGGTTTCACTGTGTTAGCCAGGATGATCTCAATCTCCTGACCTTGTGATCCACCCACCTCGGCCTCCCAAAGCAACACTTCTAAAGAAAGGAATTATTATTATTGCTATTTTATAATATAATATAATTGCTATTTTATAAGCTGGCACTCAAGTTGGTCAAGTAAGTTGCCCAGGTAAATTCAGCTATGAAGTAACAGGACCTGTATTTATACCTCCTAGTATTCTACCTGTGACGATTGCTTCTAATGTATACTGTCTCATTTCCTGCTCCCCGGTTTCCAATCTTCTTCTCCATGACATGATTATTTGGGATACAAAGGGGAAACTGGAAGCCAGCATCTGTAGTTCTGGGAGTCATTTCTTCTCTCATTTACTCAGCAAATTTTTACACAGAGAGTACTATCAACTGGCATTATTGTGATTAAAATGACAAATAAAAAATAGACATAAATTTATCTACAGCTACCATACCTCCCAGATTTTTGAAGGACAGTCTTGGTTTAAAGGACTGAGGCCGCTAATTTTGTTTGGACCACTTATTTTTACTTGGGATACAGAAAATGTACTTACTTTAATAGATAGTTGAAATTGAGGAATATATTAGGCATATTAAGACAATACAGAATTCCATTTTTTGTTTATTTGTTTTTTTTTTTTGTAGACAGAGTCTCACTCTGTCGCCCAGGCTGGAGCACAGCGATGCGATCTCAGCTCACTGCAACCTCTGCCTCCTGGATTCAAGCGATTCTACCACATCAGCCTCCCGAGTAGCTGTGACTACAAGCATCCACCACCATGCCTGGCTAATTTTTTGTGAAATCAAGACGGGATTTCACCATGTTAGCCAGGATGGTCTCAATCTCCTGACCCCGTGATCCGCCCACCTCGGCCTCCCAAAGTGCTAGGATTACATGCGTCAGCCATCATGCCTGGCCCCCAAATTCCTGTTTCTAAATAAAATTTAGGACTTGAGAAAAATAAAAAATACTCTTTAGGAATGACAAAAAGCCTATTTTAAGTTACCGCAAACGTTAATGACAATTATGACAACTTAATTTTTAAATACGCACACACACACCAAACATAACAACAAAAAGGACAAAGGAGATTCAGCTCTACAAGGTACATCTCAAGATCTAATATGACAATTATCATAAGAAGAAGAACAGTTTACTGAGAATCTACAATGTACCAGGTACATAACATAAAATCTCATTTCATCATTGTTTCCATTTTGCAGATGAAGAACATGGATGTTCTAAGGGGCAAAGTAAATTCCCCAACATGGTTAGCAAGTGGTAAAGCCTATATTTGGATGTAATTTCAATACTTACAGCTGTCATCATTTTACTGAATAGTAAATCAGCACACATCTTAATTTGAATCTGACTTTCATACCCAGACTCCATGTGTATTACAAATGAATCAAGCTTTATTGGCAGGCACTGGTCTCAAAGAGAAAAAAAGGACAGAGGAAAGGCTTCGTCTTTGAAGAAGAAAAGTTTATTCATTTTAGCTAATGTCTATAAAGTACTTCACAAAAACATTTTCTAAATTACTACAATAATCTTGCAAGATGTGTAGATTGGCATGGCACTGTTGGTATCCCCAGATTTTAATTTCTCAGAAAGTACAGAAAAATTCAGAGAGACCAAGATCCCTTCCTAAAAATTAATTAGTTTGGAGAAACACAGAATTTGCCAATAATCCTATTTTTTTTCTCATGTTAAGATCGTCTTTGAAGTACTGAGACAGTTGTGTTTTAAAACTATCAGGTGGGTATGGGCATAAAGATAGGCATAAAGATAAGGGAAGGTAAATGTGACAGAATACATTTTCTATTAGGTACTTATTGTTAGTTTTCATCCTACTCAAAATATCAAAACAGTCAAATTGCAGCAAGAAAGATAAAAATATTCCTAAATTTGGTTTCATTTTATGTCTTTTCACTAGCCTTAAAAAATCCAAATTCATGAATGTAAGACCCAGCATGTTAAAGGATGAAGATACTATCTATATTTCCTTCCTCAGCAGGAAGTGTATTTTTTGGTGATTACATTAAATTTACAACATAACAGAGGCATTGTGATGTGTGTGATTTTTTTTGGTGATTATATTAAATTTATAACATAACAGAGACAGGATGCAAACAGACTTGCAACTTTTTTTTAATAAGTGCTAATACATTTATTTTTGCCAGACTCTCTTGCTACAAGCATTTGGCTTCCCAGATTATATCCATGAAAATTAATGATCTGTCACTGGCTTGCCTCCATCCTAATGAAGTAGTTACTCAGAGTGATTGAAGTCAGGTGTGGGAAACTTGCTTCTCCTGCAGATGATAAAGCAATTTCCTTATTCTTTACACAAATTTAATTAGGTGAAAGCAAAAAAAAAAAAAAATTAATTACTGCCACAGAATGATTTTGCGTTTTTCAACAAGTGAAAAGGGTTTTGTTGGTGTTGGAAAATTTTCTTCCCAGAAATGGCAATACACAGAAGACATATCAAAAACTCAAATGCATTTGTTATTTCTTTGTTCTGTGAAAAGCAAAATACATGATTCATAAAGTGAACATCTTTATTGAGCAACTCATAATTCACAGGGCTAAGTGCTATGAAACAAATAAAATGGAGGGCTTGATAAAGAGTAACTGAGAATAGAAGGAAGAGGCTTGGGTTAAGTGGAGCCATCAGGAAAGTCCCTCTAAGGAGATGGCATTCAAATGGAGACCTGCATGCCATAAAGCACTGGCCAGGAGAGGGTATGGAGGAAGAATGCTTCAGGCACGAGGAAGACCCAGTACAAAGACCCTGAGGCAGGAATAAATTTGTCACATTCAGCAAGGTTTCTCAACTGTGACACTAGAAAGACTTGGGGCTGGGTAATTCATTGTTACTCCGCGTGATGCTGTGCATCATGGCATGTTTAGCAGCATCCCTGGCCTCTACCCACTAAGTGCTGATGCCATCCCACTGCCTGTGCTTGTGCCAAGCGAAATATCTCCAGGTTTTGTCAAATGTCCCCTGGCCTTGTGGGGACAGCACCACCCCTGACTGAGAATTATTGCATTAGAGGAAAAGACATAGGCCGTGCAGCTGAAGAGCAACGAGCAACAGCAAGAATTAAAACTATGGCAAAAAATTAAAATTAAGCTAGAGGCCATCTCTTCCTACTAGCACCACTACAGGCCTCACGACCTCTGAGATCCTTGTTCTCTGGCATACTGCCAAATGCACACTGGCCACATTTTAGTTTGATAAAACAAGAACTAATTTGTCTCAGAGAATTAGGGAACACAGGTCTCTAGTGCCCGATGCCCACGTTCCCACCTGCACCACCCTGATGGGCCTATGATGCCCCTTTCTTCACAGCAAGTCATGTGACTGGACTCACCTCAGCCTGGCTTCACAGGCTCTGACTCCCATGCTATCCAGTCAACTAATGCCTTTGTCATACTCTGCAGAAGAGCAAAGACTGATTTTCTCAGAAACCCAGAGAGATGAGTGTTCTAAGATTTTAGAGAAATCTCATGAAAATGGAGATTATAAAACATATCTCCTTGGTGTTAAGAAAGAAATGTCATGAGCAAATAAGGGTTTCAGATTTTAATTCCCATTTTATGATATATTTTTCTCATTTATTTTGTCTCTTTACATTTAAAATGGGATTATTTTTACTAAATACTGTTGAGTCATCAGATAAGTGTAGGGGAAAATGAATTACAACATCATGCTCTTAAGTAAGCCTTTAAAAACCCTACACAAATTAGTGAAAGGGAGGCAGAGAAGCACATAGTATTGAAGTAGCAATGGATTATCCATAGAAAGTTAACTTTGCACCAGGATAAATTAAAAATGTGTAATTACAGAATATGCTGACTGGAAGCAGAGCTAAGCCTCACCTTTCCTTTGAGCCCCAAACCTAGGTGATGCTCTGTGAAGTCTGTGCTAGCAAAAAGATCATTCCAATCCTTTCCAGAGGGTTTGAATTAAATAGACACAACTTGTATTTAAAGAGTTCATAAATAGTGCTGTTTGGACATATTTACTTACTTTCTTCTATATCATATCTACTGAATCAAAGTTTTACAAGAAATCTTATAAGGGAAGGTAAGTGCAATTGCAGTCATTTAATCCTGAGTAGGAGAAAGCTGGTGGTCTTATTTTTATGTTTAACTTAATTAGCATTGATTATATGCCATGAAGCATTTTTCTAAGCTGCTTGTATGCCATGAAGCATATTCTAAGCATTTTTCTCATGTTGATACATTAAATCTGACAACAATCCCATGAGGCAGGAACTACTGTTTTCCCTGTTTTAAAGATGATAAACATGGGCACAGAGAGATTAAGTAACAAAGTTGTGCAGCTACTAAGTGAATGATCCCAGTTAGGACTCAGGCAGAATCTATGAACCTACCACCCCAATAAGCTTCTCAGCAAAAATTCAGAAGGTGGAAACACAGGGTCATCTGCTTTTGTTTATTCATTTGGATAGAAGTAAGAAACACAATTCTCCTAAGAATGAAAGAGCTTCAGGCATAGAAAATAGGAACTTAGGGTACATGCAAGAAAAAAAATGCCAGCCCATTTGGGTTCAAAGATATCACATCAGACTACTTCCACAGCTGTAGACTTCATTCTCTAAACATTTGAGAAAAAATAATAGGTTGCTAATCACCAACTGCCAATTTCTGATGAGAAATGGGGATGGGGGTGGGTAGTGATCTGAGTGGTGCTGGAAAGGGAAGGGTTGACCTCATAGGAGACTTTCCATTCATTGGTTCACTTTCTGTCAGGCTCATGATTCCATCTTATGCAATCTGACATCAAATAGACAGACCTTGAAATCTTCCCTCTGTGCCCTGTTTCCCTGCTCACTTCACTCTCAAGATTGCTAGACCCATTTGTATCTTTCATTTCCCTCACTTCTCTGAAACACAATAAAGGGATGTGATACACTCTGCAGATTAGTGCCTTGATAATGCTATTTCAGGTTTGGGAGGCATCAAATAGCAAAATACATGGTTCCATCACTGATAACATATTTTCTAATCAAGCATTATGGGTGTCCTGTGGGTAGTACTGATGTCACAGTAGACATGAAAAGAAATAATGTTATTTGGATAGAATTTGAGTCAAAATAGCATACAAAATTTAAAAATGACAGAGCTATGCCTACATTTCCTTTTTCGAGTGTTTATGTAAAAAAATTAGCAGCTTTCATGAGTTCTGTAACCATCAATCCATTTTAAAACTCATAGATTATAACAGTTTTAAAAAACTTCACATTTTTCTCTAGCACCTACCTGGATCAATCATTATACAACTTTTAGAAATATATAAATAAATGATTCTTTAATAATGCATTTATGCTTTGGCCAGAGAAGAAATGACTGAAGGTTATTAGGTGACATATTTGTCTCTGGATATAATGAGACCAGAACTTGTAGGTAGAGAGTTTTTTAAAACCTTATGATCTATGCATAAACTAAAAATAGGCTGGACTCCAAAGTTCAGGACTGGTTCAAGACAAATGCCGTTATTCAATCAACAGACTTCATCAAATGTCTGCCTTGTTCCTGGAACTGTGCTACACATTCCAGTATGTCACTTAATAGTCATGATAATCAGATTAAACAAACATCACCAGCCCGTTTATTTTTAAAGAGATTAGGAACTAAATCTCAGAGAGAGGAAGTTTCTGACCCAGGCCACAGCCCTCAACTGGAAATCACACACAGGTCTGCCTAGATCCCAAGTAGGAGCCCAATAAACGGTAGCTCTGGGGATGATGGCCATGATGATGTTTCCATTTCAGTATTCCTATACAGCACATAGCTGTCATTAAAGGCTGTTGACTGAATGAGCCAAATTAAGTCAAATAAAACACAAATGAATTCATGTTAAGCACATGACAAAGTTCAATTGGACTTGTGGAAGAGGGGAAGCAACCTTGGCTTTTTAAAATTAGCCATATATGAGCCACTGAGCCAGGCAAAGCTGCTTAGGAGAGGGAAAGCCAACGTGGTTTCTTCTGCCCAGAACTCTGTTGTTCCCCTTTGCCACCTAGGTAACTCATGTTCATCTTCAATCTTAGTTCCTCCCTTCCTCAAATTCTATCCTTGCTGACTAGATCAAATTCTCCTGTTACCTGCCCCCTTAGCACTCTTCTACGTAGCGCTGGCCACAGTCAAGGTTCAGATTGGACTACATGAGTATGTGGCTGACATCTCTGCCCCCTTGACACCATACACTGCTTGCTGGTGGCAGGGGCCATGCTGGATTTGGAATGCCATGGTGTCGCTATTGCCTGGACAGGTAAAGCAGGCACCCAAGAAATATTGATCGAATCGGAGAACAAAAGGTTCAATTCTCATGATGGCAACCAACAAGCAGAAAGCTATTTCCAGGGCTCTGATGCTCGTTTTAAGCAAACTTGGCTGCGCAGAATACAACACTAATGAGATCTCCCTGTGTGACGGACACAACGAGTTCTTGAGTCAGCATTGCATGGCAGCTGCGTCTCATTTCTCCTTTCACTTTGTGCCTAATTTCTTGGATGGGCAAATATTACCCTGGCATAAAAAGCAAGGTGAGCCGTCTAAGGGTTGCTGGGACACATTGTAATGAATATAACGAAAGCATTGTTTTTCACATGTTTGTTATCTGCCACTGAGAGGAAGCAGTTTCTAGGAGTACCAGGGACAATGCAGAAAGAGCCTGTGGAGAAGACTGACAACATATGCTCTCCCCAGAACACAGTGGGCAGGTGCACTTAAACGTCAGCCTCTTCCTAGCTGGAAGTAAAATGGATCTGATCAAGGTATTGGGATCAAAAGGGTTTCTGTAGTAAAGCTGCTCACAACAGCCCTGAATGGAAGAAATTGTGTTAGTGTCAATTCTATCACCAGCTTGCTCCTATTAAACAAAGCTGGTAAAGCTCCTAGAGACCACTTTCAATTTCTATTTTAACACTAGAAGCCTCTGTTTTCCCCAAGAACATGATATTAAACCTCCAAGCGCTATCTAGTCTGTTTCTTCACACCAGGTGTTCCTGCTGAATGCTGGGCTCCTTCTTTAGCCAAGAAGCAAGGAACCTGTGGAAGCAGGAACCGACCACAGGGAAAGCTTTTCGCTACGGTGTCATTTGGCACAGCACTTTATCTTTTTATGACCTTCATGTCGCATTTCCATACTTGACTAAACTTCCTTGACACATCCTGCCCCCAGCCCCACTGAGGTGGTGTTTCTCAGATCCTAAGATACTGCTCCATCTTTCCCACCATTGTAACAACTGCCACGTGGGATCAGCTGCTTAGTTAACCCGTCTCTTGACGATCTGAGCTCCCCGAAGGCACACCAGGCCTTAAGCATGCATTTCCAGGCTCTACATGGTTTTTGACTTCACAAAACCTGACCTTTGAATCTCAGATTTGAATCCTGGCTATGCCACTTATTCAGGCATCTTCAAACTTTTTCTGTAAAGGACATCATACTCAATATTTTCAGCTTGGCAGTCTGTAAGGTCTCTGTCACAACTAAAGAACTCTACTGTTGCAGCACAAAAGCAATCAGTGAATATACACAAATTTATTGTGTTCCAATAAAACTTTATCCATGGAAATTTAAATTTCATATAATTTTCACATCATGAAATGTTACCTTCTTTATACTTTTTCCTCAACCATTTAAAAGTGTTAAAGAACCACTCCTAGTTCTCAAACATATGAAACAAAATGACTGACCAAACTGGGTCCATGGACAATAGTTTTTCAGTGCCTATACTTATTAACTATGTGATTTTGGGCATAGCTTAAACCTCTATGTAACTGTTTTATCATCTATAAAGTGATAGCACCTCCCTGATACAGTTTTTGCAAAGATTATATTAGGATATAATACAAACATTTAGAACATCGCCTTGCACATAATATGCACTTAATCAGCACTGTTGTTATACAGTATGCTTAATAACTTTTAAAATATGTTTCAGTTCATAGCCTGCTATCTCTTCATAATCCATCAGTCAAGTACTGAATGGTTAATTCTCTCTTAAATGTCTGGTTCCCTTTCATCATTCCCCTTGCTATTGCCTCTGTATTACCATCAAAACCTCTCCATTGGTCCCCCTATGCCTTCATTTCCCCCTCTCTAATCCATCCTGTCAACATTGACCATTAGAATGAATACACTAAAACCCGATTATAAGCACAGGATTCCTTTATCATAATCTCTCTTCATTATCTCCCCAAAATGAGCTCTGGGGGGTCATTAATTTCAAGAGTTGTTAAGAAAAAAAAAAAGAGTTTGTCTTCTTTATGAAAGAGCTGTTTGTTTAAATAAGAATAGACAAAATGGGATAAAACAAAATTAAGCAGGCTACTCTCTTCACCTTAGTACTTACAAAACCCTTTAATATGCTAATGCAGATTGTAAATCTTCAAGAAATTCACAAAGGGAGGTAATTTCCCAAATACAAATGATCATAGTACTCTGTTCTCAAAGGGCGACTTCCAGGGTCCCTGTTTTTGGGGACAGGCTTGTTAAAATGCTGGTCCATCCAAATTCCTTAGCTTGGCATGATGATTACACATGGTCTAACTCCTATTTAGGGAGCAAGGACAAGGGGTTTTCCTTTAAGTTCTACTAGAGATGTGTTCATGCGTATATTGTGTACTCAGAACATTGCTGTGATATGTATGTACATATACAGTTCACCCTTGAACAACATGGGTTTGAACTGCCCGAGTCCACTTATATGGGGAATTTTCTTTTTAACCAAATGTGGATCATAAATATCAATAATCACAGGGTGTAAAACCTGCATATACAGAGAGCAAATTGTTATATCCAAGGATTCTGAAGGACTGACTGTAAGACTTGAGTATAGGCGAATATTGGTAGATGCAGGTGTCCTGGAACCAATTCCTGTGTATACCAAGGAAGAATTGTATCTATTTCCCTCAAAACAATGACTGTGAGAGAATAGAAACTATGGTGTTAATGTTTTTAAAAGCTTTCAAATAAAGTCCTTCGTGTTCAAATCGGATTGTATGCCTCACAATCACCCTATGATGAAAACAGTAGAGACGGCATTACCTCCCTTTAATGGTCCAGGGCAGTGAGATTCAGCAGTTAAATAACTTATTCTCAAGTCAAAAACTGAGTGTTAGAAACCAGATGCAACAGCTTCAAACTCCTAGCCCAGGTTCCTTTCCATTACCTACACAGCCTCACCTAACAAAGCATGCCCAACTACAGCCGCAGTCATGACTCACCTCTGATGAGCGTCCTTGATGTGGCACAGGAAAAACAGCAGAATCCAGAGGAACCCCAGTGTGTTGAGTGAGCTGATCCAGGTGGGTTCAAATACTCTCCCAGATGGTCCATCTACAAAACCTGGGATCAGAAGTCTGCTGTGGAAGCCAAATTGCAATTTTTACAGGAACCCACAGGGGAATCCTACCAATTCCTAACTCAGGCTTAACTTGTTCTCTCCTTGGCTAGCTTTCTCTGCACACTCTTTTCCTCCCCACAGCCTCCTAGCATTGAGTCTTCCTTCCTGCCTTTACCTTCTTAAACTGTCACCTCCTCCTCCTTCCTCATGTTAGGGTCTTTACAGCCTCTCCTCCAAACCACCAAGGCTAATCATATGGGGCTGGTAAACAGTAGATAACAAAAGTGAACCACAGGCCCGTCACTAAGAGGATCATTTCCAATGGAATTGGGAAAACATTCTCAGCTCCTCACACGCCATCCAGCAGCTGGGATCGTGTATGTGTGTGTGTGTGTGTGTGTGTGTGTGTGTGTGTGTGTGTGTGTGTGTGTGTGTGTGTTTTACAGCCCTCTCTCCTATATCCTTATTTATGAACTGGTCCATCTTATAACCTTATAAGGTTCCCTTCACACCTTTCAAAAGGCTTTTCTCCCCATTCTTCTACTAGGTAAAAGCACATATTGGTTTGGATATTTATGTCTACTGACACTGAAAGTGAGGGAAACAAATTTCAAGATCTTTCAAAATCTCTGCTATGTTTATGGATGAAGATCAAGACGTAGAAGAAAAAGGCACACTCAGTGGGATTCCATAGAGAATGTAAGGAAGGGACTATTTACAGGGGCAAGGGCAGGGGCAGGGGTAGGGTTGGGGAACTGAAAAGGAAAGATGAGTAATCTCAGTACCAGCAACAGCAGGCAGCCAGACATCATAACCACCTCTCTAGGCTGCAGGGGCAAGGAGACAAAACAGAGTTGTTGGAACTAAAGAAGAGGGATGCCCAGGTAGGACTCAATTTGATGAACTGCAGTCACTGCTGACCTGCAGCCCAGCCAGCACAGGAAAGGATCAGGGTAAGAAACACCCCAACTTCTCCTCTTCTGCCTCCAGCTTCCTGTGGGTGCCTCCCATTCTCCAAACCCTCTTGGAAGTCACAGCTCTAGGAAGTCCAGGTGACACAGTCCATAGAAGCCAAAGTCCTGAACAGGACAGAGGTAGCAGAGAATGGATGGAGGACAGCAGAAGACAAACATAGAACAGCCAACATAAGCATACGTTACAATGAGTCACACAAGAAAATACAAGCATCTCCCTGGTTTTATCCTAAGCAATTTTTATGCAATGTTTGCAAAGATGGCTTGATTTGTCATTTCTCTCTTGATAAAATACCCTGCACTCCCCTCTCTGCACCTCCCATCCTCTGATGAGAGCAGTGAGGCTATCAGAAAGGATATCTATTGTTTTTCCCTTCCCAGTGTAGCTCCCTTTTCCCTTTAAGGAAAGACCTCTCCCATTCAGTCCATTGCATACCACTTATGCTTCATCCCCCAAATCAGAAGTGGGAATGTGACCCTGGCCTAGCCAAGCAGTGTGTTCCAGCACCCTGGCCACAGCAAGAGAGTCAGGAATAAGCTTACACTCAAATCGGCCCAGGAAATGGAATTCAAAGATTTTTGCTAGAGACCCTGAGAAAGGGAAAGTATGTTTCAATTGTTGCTGGCTTATGAAATTGTGAATCTGGAGTTTCCAGAAGACATTTTTCTGTCTTATGGAGAGAGCTTGCCGGTGACAAAAGTCAGCTTAAAGGAAGGCAGAGCTGAATCATAGAGACAGGGAAGGGAAGTGAGAGAGACAAACTCGCAGACACGGACTGACTCCAAAACTTGAAGAAATTGCTTGAGCCCCTGAATCCAGCTGTGTCTGAAACAGTATTCCTGAACTTTCCTGTAGGTAATCCACTAAATTATTCTTTGGGGCTTAAGGCAATTAAAGTCGTACCTTGATTACTTGAAATGAAAACCTCTAAATTAATACAGGTGGCATGCAACTAGGGGCCTCACAGCCAGACAAGGCTGCACAATGAAATTTTGGAATAAAGACTCTCTTGAGAACTATGTAAGACTTGGCAAAGAATATGCACTAAACTTTGAGATAAGCTTAAGACATCATATTGCAGATGCTGCCATAGTCTCCTGTTCTACAAGAGGACAATAAAGTGTCCTGTGCTAGCCAGCCTGGAAGGTCTCTGTATTCTCTTAAGATGCTGTAGAGCTTCAAGGAGATTTGACCAACTGTTTTAGTCAGAGTTCTCCAGAGAGACAGACCAGTAGTACATTTGGAGAGATATATGAAGAGGGATTTATTAGGGGAATTGGTTTAACAGATTATGGGGAAGTGGAGAAGTTCCCCATAGACAGGCTAGGTTTGCAAACTGTAGAACCAGGAAAGCCTACAGTATGGCTCAGTCCAAGTCCAAAGACCTCAGAACTAGGGGAGCTGATGGTGTAATTTTCTACCTGAGACTGTTAGTTTGAGTCCCAGAGTCCAAAGGGTGGAGAACCAGGAGTTCTGACATTCAAGGGCAGGAAAACATGGGTGTCCAGTTCCAAGAAAGAGAGAGGAAGAATTCCCCTTCCTCCACCTTTTTGTTTTACTCAGGCTCCATGGTGATTAGATCATGTCCTCCCACACTGAGGGTGGATCTTCCCCGGTTCAGTCCCAACCTCCTCCAGAAATACCCTCACAGACACACCCGGAGCAGCCCATTCATTCCAGTTTAATGCCAAACTGTCTGGGTTTCCCTTTCAGCAGAATAGGGACAAGCTAAGTACCTACTGAAACATGGGAAATAAATACTGCTTTCCCAGTTCCCTGAGTATCTTTAATCCCGTCGAGTTGAAACCCAAAACCAACCATCACACCAAGGAAAACCACAGCAAAGATGCCAGAATCCTAGTAAATTCTCCTAAACCTTGCCCCTTACTTATCCCTCTGGCTCCCCTTATCTTTACCTAAAGATGGACCACACACTGAGTCCCATTTTCACCCCACACTCTCCTTTGGTCATTTTCACCCCACACTCTCCTTTGGCTATGCATCTCTCCTTTCCTAAATGTAAGATTAAGACTTTAAAAAATGGAGACCAGGCACAGTAGGTCATACTTGTGATCCCAGCATTATGAGAGGCAGAGGCAGGCAAATCACGTGAGGCCAGGAGTTCACCAGCCTGACCAACATAGCAAAACTCTATCTGTACTGAAAATGCCAAAAATTAGCTGGGTGTGGTGGCACATACCTGTAATCCAGCTACTTAGGAGGCTGAGGTATGAGAATCGCTTGAGCCCAGGAGGTGGAGGTTGCAGTGAACCAAGATCACACCACTGCACTCCAACCTGGGCGACAGAGCAAGACTCTGTCTCAAAAAAAGGAAATCAGCAAGAGCTAGAACTAGAGGTCCCTTGCCTTGGGAATACTCTTTCTAGCTCAGCTTAGTGAGCCTCTAATATCTCAAAATAGGCAATACTTTCCCCCATACTAGTGGCCACAGTTGAATGTTGGGTAGCATCCTCCAAACCCTGAAAATGAGTCAGATTTCAAAACTTGGGGAATGTCTAACCCTGTTCATATCCTGCATGTACCAAAAAATCACCTTCTCTCAAGCACTGTCGGCTAATGAGGCAGTTTCCTAAATGTAATTAGAAAAAAATGGACATCTGAAAACATATGTCTAAAACACTAGCTCCACAGGACAGTAATAGGAAAAATTCTCCATGGTCAAATAAGTGTTTAAATTTTCTGGTTGAACAGAGATAGTTATATACATCTTATTTTACACGTAGCATACAATGCAATTGTATGCAATACAATGCTATTCTTGAGGCCTCTAATAAATGTATGTGCAAGGCAAACTTTAAAAAGCAAAGAGATCTTAGTCCATTTGGGCTGCTATAACAAAATATAATAAACTAGGTGGCTTATAAACAACAGAAATTTATTTCTCACAATTCTGGAGGCTGGGAAGTCCAAGATTAAAGAACTGGCAGATTACATGTCTGATGAAGCTCACTTTCTGGTTCATAGAGGGTGCCTTTTTGCTGTGTTCTCATGCAGTAGAATGGGCAAGGGATCTCTCTTGGGAGTCTTTTAGAAGACCACTAACCCCATTCATGAAAGCTCTGCTCTCATGACCTAATATACTCCCAGAGGCTCCACCTCCTGGTACTCTATCACTTTAGGGGTCAGAATTTCAATGAATGAATTTTGGAGAGGCATTAACATTCAGACCACAGAAGCATCACAAACAACTTGAGTGTCCCTTATCCAAAGTGCTTGGGACTAGAAGTGTTTCAGATTCAAATTATCTTTATATTTTAAAATATTTGTATTATACTTTGAGCATCCCAAATACAAAATCCAAATATCATTTTGGCACTTAAAAAGTTTCAGATTTTGGAGCATTTCAGATTTTTGTATTTGGGAAGCTCAACCTGTACAGTATTTTTCAATCTTATTTAGCCATGGGTTTGTTTCTGGTTATTTGCTTGTTTTGGGTAAGCAAAGCATCTCTTGGGACAATACTATACAAAAAGACCCTGTAAAAAATATAAGGGATCATTTTCTAAATGTCCAAATAAAGCTCTGAATGGACAAAAATATAGAGCTGTCATAGCCTGGTTTTACAATAGCTATCCTAGTTTTTCAATTTTGTTCTCTCTTTTCTCTTTTCTCTCTAGCTACTCTATTTTAATATCAGCAGGTTCATTACAGCCTGCTCAAGCCTTTTCTCCCCTCCCTCTTGTTGAACTCTCATCTCAAGAAGATAACCCTCAATGTGAATTGTACAAGGGACAGTTGATGTCTGGCTAGGAAACGGCTACCATTGTCCAAGTTCCCATGTGACCACATCAATCCAGGATGCCCTATTTTTCACTCAGGAGGAATCACAAAATCTGATCTTTCACAGTCAGACCACCAGCCTCAAATGCCCAAAATCAAGCTCCCTGAGCAACAGCAAAACAGACGGAAGCCCCACTCCTCCTGGATTGATTTTTATTGCCATTAGAGCACAATTCAGTCTCATTTCACATCATTATATTTGATAACTGCCATAAACCTGAAATCACTGCTATTTGATGTCAGCACAGAAGTCATTCCCTGAGCTGAACCCTACCTGGGCCAATCAACAAACCTTTATCAGCTTCCCTTTTCATATGGATGTAAAATAACCTACCAGCTCATTCTTGTCTAAAACGCCAGGCAAAGGAATCAAACAAGTGCTTGCCCGGTTTCACAGCCCAGGAGAAACAACCTATCTCCATCTCACTTTCTAAGGGAAGACAACAGAACAAGATTTTCTTTATCCTGTACTCAAACCTGATGTTCTGAAGTTCAAACAAAATTAAAATATTTATAGGGTGTCTGACCAGGATCTTGAGAGAAACTTGCTTTGATCTTTAGATGTTTTTTTCCCTCAAAACCAGTGAATAGCTCAGTTGGTTCAGGTCCAGTGTTACAAAGATTGCAGTGTAGAATTCAATGTTCAATCCCCCCATGGCCCTGTTAGCAAAATCACAGAAAAAAAGCTCCATTCCTCAGTGGAGAATATGGGGTACCCCCCCTTCCCTTCTCTGTCCATGATATCCAATGAGTAATCCACTGGGGAAATGTTCAATAAATCTTTTCATATGATAATAATTAATGTCTGTTATTTATCACTATAGATAAAATAATGAACTCAAAGTTATCAAGCACATATTAAATGCTTAATAAACATCCATTTCCTTGTGATTTTATTTTTCTTCTCACAGAAAGCCACTTGGGTTGAGATCTATGAAAACAAAAACACCCTTTCAGAGTCCCAGCCTGCTACGTAAACAACCAAAATCCTACCTCATTTTGCCTTACAGAAACTGTAAGTGTTGCTATGAGGATTTTCTACTCCTCTTATCATAAGATAGAAACTAGAACACTGAATATACTAGCAAAAGAAAAAAAAAGACTGTGAAGTAAGATCTGTAAGTTCTGAATTCAAATCCTAGTTCTACAACTTTCTAGCTACGTGAACTGGGGCAAGTTATAAATCTTATAGGCATCAATTTTCTCACCTCTAAAATTGGAGTAATATTTGAAACTACCTCAAAACATTGTAATGAAGGGAAGATAAGGTCAGCAAAAATCTAAGAACGGTGCCTGGCACAAAGTAAGTACATAATAAATCAAAGAGAGATTTTTTTCCACAAAAGATTGGGAGCATAAACACTTGAGCCAGACTCTCGGAGTCTAAATTCTGATCCTGTCACTTACTTGCTCTCTCATCTTGAGAAAATTATTTAAATATTTGTACCTTAGTTTCTTCATCTGTAAAAATGAGATAATAGCTAACATGTTGTGTTGTTGGGGGAATAAATGAGTTTATGCATGCCTGGCACTTAGCAAATGCTGTGTATTATCTGTTACTATCTAAGTCCATGTCTACAACTTATTCATCCTTAGCTGCCACCTCTGACAGGGAGGCAAGAGAGAAGTGTCATGAACACTCATTTTCTTGATGATTTAAGGACACATTAGGCACCCATAGTTACAGATGCTTACAGGGTCAAGCATGACTTTGAGCCACTTGGTGGAAAAATCAAGAGTCTGAAAATCTTGGTTTCTGTCTACTCGACAGTTATTAGCTGAATGGCAGTCTGATTTATTTGGAAAGTGACAATTACATGTAGGGGACACTGTGAGGCTCACCAATATCCCCTCCTCAAGTTCTTGCCCCCATCCCCCAGCCGCTGGGGACATTGGTTGTTATCAGCTCCCTGCTGCCACTCTCACTGCAAACTTCCTCACCCAGGCTAATGCCCCCTCCTGATGGCTGGCTTTCCTGAGCACACAAAAGCTATTGGCTTACTTCACTTTGTGATAACTCCAGATGAACATCCCAACCCCAGGGCTTCCCTGAAGATATGTGAATGGGCCTCAATTGCAGTTGCATTTCAGAATACCTAACTCTTCTGTCTAATCCTCTCGGGAATCCTGGAGAGCACTACTCAATAAACTTGCTTCATGCAACTCTCCATCTCAGAGTCTGTCTTCTGGGACCCCAATCTGGGACACTATGCTAAGTGCTATTCTAACAACCAGAAATAAGACCAAACAAACACTTTTGTTGAGGACTGACACATACAAGTCATGCTACTGGTGAGAAACATCAAACAAGATAAATATCGAATATTGAGACAGCCCTCAAAGAATTGTCTAGTAGGGAACACAGGGATGAAACAATTCATTATGTAATAAATGCATATAACAAGTGTTGCAAGGGGAAAATAAGACTGTGATAAAAGTATATAGTGGAGACATGAAGTAGTGAGGAACGGAAAGGAAAGAGGAAAGGTACTCAAGGAAGTAGACTTGAAGAAATTATTTTTTGTTTGTTTACTGCCCTCCAAAAGATGAGTATCTACATGGACCAGGAATCTCTTTTCCTCTTCCTCAAAAAAGAAAGTTCACTGGTTCCATAAAATCATAGGCCTAAAATGCAACACACAATAAGAGCTCTCACTCTTATTTGCCTAAAAGTCTCCATTCTTTAAACTATTCAATCTGCTCTGAGCTCCGAACACATTCTCCTTTCAGAAAGCATTTATGCCTACAGAATCTGGGCTAGGTTTTCCTGCTGGAATCCACATTGACTTATGATACTATGTTTCAATCTAGATGCTGATGTAAGAATACACAAATTATGTAAGACAGAATTTTGACCAGTTTAGAGATTCATGGGGCAATTCTCCCACCTAACGTTTCTCTCTAGATAAAGGGAGCTCACTTGGCTGAAACCCTCTCAGCTCTTCCCCATCTCTCACTCACTCCTCTCTTAGACAAAGAAATTCATGATGCCGTACTAGGGAGGTAAGGCTGCCTAATTTGGGTTTGAATATTAGAAAGTCCACCTGCATACAGATATTGGGCATATTCTCCACTGCCTGACCTTAGCAGTAATAAGGTAACATTTTGGATTCAGTCTGCCTTATTTTTTGGTCTTACATCTTAAATTGGGTGGCTTAAAGCCCTACAGTTATAACATTAAAATCCTGGTTAGATTCTGAAATGAGATTTCTGACAAGGTTATGACACTAG
The DNA here is from genome assembly GCF_000951035.1 of Colobus angolensis palliatus. Classification (NCBI taxonomy): domain Eukaryota; kingdom Metazoa; phylum Chordata; class Mammalia; order Primates; family Cercopithecidae; genus Colobus; species Colobus angolensis. Next base: position 8,911,187 of record NW_012114711.1, on the reverse strand, counting down.
AATTCAATCCAGTCTGTCACACTAGATTTGGGACAAAGTTAAACATGATAATATAAGGCTTGACAAATCTCTTAAGGTTCAGCTTTCATAAATATGGAGGTAGGATCCAGTGTAGTCTTAAATACTCTACTGTGTCCCCTTTGAAGAATCCATACCCCATGGGGCCTTTGGAGTAAAGGACAAGGTAGAGAAAGCAGTTGAGAAAAAATCCATTAAAGCTCCCCTTCAATTAAGCAGGATATTTTAAATCCCAAAGGACCCATCCAAAGAGACAAGCAGGCTTGCTAGTTACATGGGCACATTTGTATAGGATGATTTCCCTTTCCACATAACATACAAGTTACACTATTCATAGCTTATACGGTCTACTACACTCATCATCAAAAGCATTTTTCTCTGTTCCTGGTCAGATCATATGTAAGGTAAATTCCCAAACAAAAATTTAACTGCCTCTTACCCTTCTGAGAGTATTTTGTCAATAATTTTAAAAAAGAGACAGGATGAGTTTTCAATTGGTAAAAAGTATTTTTCCAGATCTCAAGATGCTTGGAAAGATAATTCACGTAACTGGAGAGTGTCAGGGGAAGAAGTCTTTGTATATTTCAGCCTCTCTGGAAATCAGAGATTCAGTGGCTGAGAATGTATTTGGGGAAGATGAAGATGAGTTCACAGTGGGCGATATTTTCTCTTCCTTCCTTGTTATCCCATCATGACAAAGGGCAGTTGACTATATTTTGTTTTCTCTGATTGTTTTGTGCCTCAATTACAGGATATCACATTTCGGTTCTTAGAGAATACATGATCCCTACTAACATTCAATTCTACCTCCTAAATAGCTCTCAAGCCCATCTGCCCTTCTCCATTCATTTCACCAAGTCATGTGGCTCTCTCTCCTGGCCTTGAGCAATGACCTGCTAACTAGTCTCCTGCCATCCACTCCTGCTCCCTTCCACCTCAGTCACTACACAGATCAAAGAGGTCACATAGAATGAAAGGCCATACATTGTGAAAGAGAGAAAAGCAGACCCTGACGGCTGGGAGCTGGCCCGACACCATCAGCTACACCCCGGGTTGCTAGGAGCTGGCCTGGCCCTAACAAGTAGGCTTGAGTATTCTCCTGTGGACCACAAACAATCTCACAGAACATCAGCATAGACAAGACACTCTGTGACAATGATGAATCAAGACAAACAAGACAACTCCGTTGGTACATCTGGCACAGATGAAATGTGAGCATTGTCCAAACTATACAAATGGCCACATATTCTTCGTGTCCCAGAGAATGATGACTGTATGTTTTTGTTTTTGTTTTTTTTCTTGAGATGGAGTCTTGCTCTGTCACCCAGGCTGGAGTACAGTGGTGCGATCTTGGCTCACTGCAAGCTCCTCCTCCTGGGTTCATACCATTCTCCTGCCTCAGCCTCCCAGGGAGCTGGGATTACAGGCGCCTGCCACCATGCCCGGCTAATTTTTTGTATTTTTAGTAGAGATGGGGTTTCACCATGTTAGCCAGAATGGTCTTGATCTCCTGACCTCATGATCCGCCCACCTCGGCCTCCCAAAGTGCTGGCACTATAGGCGTGAGCCACCGCACCCAGCTGACTGCACGTTCTTTATCAATTTCAACTCAAGCCTCATCATATTCCTCTCTTATTTATAAAGATAAAATTAGGAAACCCAACCAGAATTACCCCATTTTATGACAGCATGCAATCCAGAATAAAGCTTTCACTCACTGAAGCCTCCTCAAATCACCCAGCACAAACCCCTATCCTGTAAGTCCTTTCTAACAGCCTCTTACAGAGAGAACCCATGATTCTCCCTGAGGCTTCTCCCTTGTAATGACCACTAAATCCAACTTGTTGAACCACAGGAATGTTCCTGATGGTCTTTGGTGCAGAGTACTGACCACTCTTAGCTAACAAAGAACACATTTCTTCAGGTAGACCACCTGGGTTCGAATCCCAGCTCTGCCACTTCCTCCCCACCATGTACTTCCTAGGCCAAGTTGTGAAACTTCACTGGGCCTCAATTTGCTTATTTGCTCATTTGTGATATGGTAACAAGGGAATTTTATCTACTTCTTTCAGTTTTTTTTGAAAGTTATAAAGTAATACATATAAAGTTTATATGACATAACATTTAAAACACACACCAATCAAATCAATCCTACTTAAATTGATAACCAAAGTCATGACTGTGGATAATAAAGCCTTTGTTAAATGGCTGCTGCCTACCTTTTTAGCCTCAAAGTACCTCAGTTTTCTCCTCCACAATAGGACGATGATGGAATAATAGAAAGATAATGACATTAAATCAATAGTATTAAAAAGGTTAGGTAAATTTCACAACCACACTTGGCTGGGTCTTTGGAATACCTCTCACCATCAGCACTTACTAGGCACACAACAGATGTTACTTTACCTCCCTGACCTGGGCAAACAATTAACTCTTTCAGTCCCTCTTTCATCTCATCTATAAAATCATGGGATTAGATTAACTGTATTCTGTGGAGTATCCCATGTAGGTGCTTTGAGGGTTCTGCAAAATTTTAATTTGTATTGTAAAAATGTATTTGAGGAGAAAAAAATTTTTAATTTTGTAGATGCTGTGACTGATACAAGGCTGTGATTGTCATTCACAACCCCTGGAATCTGTATAGAAAACACGGTCCCTTAGCAATATCTCACACCAAATAGAAAATCAGTAGATACTTGTTGAACAAATGAAGTACTGATTTCAAATTTTTGAGTTTTAAATGTGTTTCGTCAAAATGACCTCACATATTAATATCATACTAAACAAATGTTATTATACTTGGATTTGTATCCTATGAAAATGTTAATTTCTGTGAAGTATATATTTATTGTCAAAAAAGGTATGTAAAATGTTAATACGTTTTATATATTGGGATTCTAAGTATTTTTTCTGGAAAAAAATTAAAGCATCTACAGCTCTAAAAGTTAACATGTAACTTGACTAGATCATCTCTAAGCATCTTCTGATTCAGGATACAGAATCACATAATTTCAACATGGATGTTGTATACTGCATAAGTGGGCAATTACTGCTTTTTAAGTAAGTGGGTTGTTCTCTTAGGTAGAAAACAAAAATCTCCTTTTGGAAAAAAATAGCACCATCCTGTAATACTCACAGACAGCAAGAAACACATAAACACACACACATATCAGAGCCAGTGAATACACCCATGACTGCTGTTGGCCTCCTGAATCTGTGTGCAGTGAATTATACTTGAAGCACTGGGCTATTACTTTTAGATACACTAGTAACAAGCCCTTAAGATGATTACCCTCTCTCCTCCCTGAATAATGTTATCAAGTTATACTGAATCATTTTACTCTTAACAATCAAAAGTCTGCCTGGAAAATATTCAACAGGGCACTGTTCAGCATCCCTCTGATTACAGTAGCTGCAATGCTGAAACACGTTGAACATAGACTGTACAAAAGGTGGCCATGATAACAGAAATTGGTTTGGAAGAAACTTGGATAATCACCTCCAAAACACGGAAATCATCAAAGCATTTTAAAGACGCAGAAGTGATCCAAGGCATCCCTATTGCATAAATAAGGAAACTGAGGTCCAAAGAGAGTACATACTTTCTTCATCCTCAATTACCAAAGCAATAAATATACTAGGCCAGAATCTTGGTCTCAACCTTTCCTATTACATCGTATGTATTCAATATAGTTTATTTTAATTGAGATCTAGTTGAATTGAAATCTAGTGCAGAATATGTGTTTTATTTCTAGAAATGTGGTAGACAAATAATCTCAATGTCTGTCCTAACCAAAATGCCTATAAAAACTTTAAAATCTTCTTAAATGCAAAGATAATCTAGCAAGAAAATAAGGAATACTATGGGTAAGACCTAAATGAACACAGGCAGAACACTGAAGCCAGCACTCAACTTAAGGGCAATTATTTGTGGAAATTGACCATTGGTTTTCACATTCCTGCTGAACTCAAAAGACCATATTCAGGGACACCAAAGGTTTTATGCTGGACCCACCCCATAAAGCCATAACACAAAGAACTATACCTTCAGTAAATAGGTAAATGGGGGGTAAATGTGCTATTAGGGAGCTTCAAGGAAGGTTATCTTGCTGAAATATTGTCACCAAGAAAAGAAAATGACCAGAATTTATAGCTCACAAGCTTGCCTTGTCTGAAGCAAATAAAATTCATTCTAGGGATAATTTGCTCTTATCTGAAGCTTTAAAAAATTTCCACTGGTAATATATCACACAAAAAAATTATTGTAACAAGAATTCTGAACATACAAAATTAAAAAAAAAAGAAATTAGAAAAAACTCAAATGTCACTTTACAGGTGAGTGAAAAAACAAATTGTGGTATAACCAAACAATAGGCTACTACGCAGCAATAAAAAAGAACAAACAAGTAATAGACTTGACAACTGGAATGAATCTCAAATGCATTATACTAGTGAAAGAAGACAGCCTCATAAGGTTTACATTCTATTTGATTTCATTTATACAGCATTCTGGGAAAGAGTATAATGACAAAACACATAAGTGACTGCCAGGGATTAGAGGTAAATAACTTACTGAGTGATTTGGCTGAGAAAGAACTTTCTATTCATCAAAGCTACTGACCGTACTCTACTACTCCACGAAGTAATGAGAGTCCTGTCATTAGGGGTATCGAAAGTCCTAGATAATAATATATCAGAGATATTATAGAAGGAATTCACATTTTACAGCTTGGACAGATACCCTCTATATAATTTATTCCACCCCTGAGGGACTCTACGTATCAGATAAAGGCTAGTTTGCACGGGAGTATACCTGGCCACGGCTAACATTAAATAAATACAGTGCCTGCATGTTTGTCATTGACAGCTCATGGAAAAACTCTCAATGAATAAGTACTTCACAAAATTGTGTGCCATCAACAAATTTGGAGTGATAACTGATACGATCTGGCTTTGTGTCCCTACCCAAATCTCATCTCGAATTGTAACCTCCACATGTCAAGGGAAGTGATGGGATTATGCAGGCAGTTTCCCCTAGGCCATTCTCGTGCTAGTGAGTTCTCACAAGATCTGACTGTCTTATGTGTTTGACAGTTCCTCCTTCACAGACTCACTCTATGCTGCCACCTTGTGAGAAAGGTGTCTGCTTTCCCTTCCACCCTGATTGTAAGTTTCCTGAGATCTCCCCCATCTTGTGGAATTGTGAGTCAATTAAACTTCTTTTCTTTATAAATTACATAGTCTAGGTCAATTCTTCTTCTTCCTTTTTTTTGAGACTGAATCTTACTCTGTCACCAGGCTGGAGCGCAGTGGCACTCTGGCAACTCTTTATAGTAGTTTGAGAACAGACTAATACAATAACTTTATAATAACTACTATACTAAGCTTAGTTAAGGGGACGGAAACCTATGACATATTCATCACACTCTAGAAGTTAAAAAGATTGCTGGGAAGAGCAGTCATTAATACCTGAAAAGTTAAATAACTTACAAGAGTTAAATAGTAAGGTAGCAACACAAGAAAGACAATGTGTAAAACATGTCTAAATGCCAAATCAGGTGCAGGGGTAGTAAAGTCTATGGAGGAGGGGAGCTACTGGATGTCTTCTATATGTCCCCCAGGTTCCCTCTGTATCCTGTCTCCCCATGCTGTGTGCCCACAAAGCTAGTGCATTTGGATACCCTACTGACAGACTCTCTTCTTTATAGATTGTAATTGGGTTCAGTCAATAGGCAGCCCAGTAAGAGATCAAGAGGGTGGGATAAGTCAGATGAGGGTATTTATTTCCCCTATTCCTTCCTTCCTATTCATTGAAGGCTTCCATTAGGAATCCATCTCCACAGGTCCCTCTCAAAGTTCTGGTCATCACTTGCTCCACTTTCCCCTTTGGTCTAGGGATGGTAATGGTTCCCAGTTATTGTTAGTTTCAGAGTGCTTCACCATCCTCTTTTGGTATTTCTTAACTCTAGTCCCACCTTTCAAATAGCCTATTTAATTATCTTCAAATTACTCCATTTGATTTTACCACGTGCTGGAACTTGGATTGATGCTGTGGAGAACGGAGGGCTTACTCTGTGTACTGTAATGATCAGGAGAAGCCTTATGGGTTGCAGCAAGGGTTTGAAGGATGGGTAGAAAATAATTATTACTGCATCTATAAGGTTTGTCCAATGGCTACTGATTACATTATGCACGGAAAGGGATTCAAGATCTACACAGTAATGGAGAAGAATGTGCCTACTGAGGGTAGAGTGTAGAGTGGACCCAGCTGATTTCAATGGGAATAGTGGATGTACGTGTTTGTGCATGTAGTTGGGGGAGGAAGACCACATTCATACATTCAAACAGTATTTATTAAGCTCATAATATAAGACATGCATTGTGCTAAGTTATTGGAAAACAATGGAGAGTTTTCCAGAGTGTATTAGTTATTCATTGCTGCATAACAAAAAATCCTAAAACTTAGCAGCTTAAAACAACAATATGCTAGCTGTTATCACACACTCTTTGAGTCAAGAATTCAAGAGTGGTTTAGCTGGACAGTTCTAATTCCAGTTTCTCATGAGGTTTCAGTCCAAACATCAGCTAGACTGGTCAGCCAACTGGAAAATCTGGTTCTAGGATGGCTCACACACATGCAGACAAGTTTATTCTGGATGTTGTCAGGAAGTCTTGTATCACGGACTCCTCTACGAGACTGCCCGCCTAACATGGCAGCTGGTTTACCACAGTGAGTGATCCAAGAAAGAGCAAGGTGGAAGCTGTAATGTCTTTTATAACTTAGCCTCAGAGGTTACAATCTGCCATTTCCCCCAATGTTCTATTGGTCAAACAGGCTGACCCTACTCAGTGCAGGAAAGGACTAAACATGGGTATGACTTTCAAAAGCGAAGAATCAATGGGGATCATCAAGGAGACTGGTTACAACATGGGGTTTACAGTTTCTATAAATCATAAACACACACACACCAAAGGCATAATGTAACCTATAGTCAACACAGGGAAGAAAACTCAGAGAACCACTAGGTCATCTAACAGAAGAATCTGAAACTGGAGGTAGAAATGGGGAGAGACTCATCAGTCACAAGGCAAGTCAAGGGCACCTGACCCAGAACCAATGGCTACAGACAAGTTTAATTCTTGTACAATCACCACACTTCCACATGGAATCTCCTATCAGCTAAAGTTTCCATGGCAAGGAGCAGGATAATCGTCAGAATTCTCAGTGCATCTTTTTCTCTCACTTTCACCTTCCTACCTTTCCCTGCATGTTTCCTTTGTCTCACCCCAATGCAGACCTATTTATATCTTCCCTCTAGTTAACAGGCACAGTCTCCTCATTTTCTAATTTCCTCATGATGATTCTAGTTAAACTGAGGAAAAAAAAATCAACAAAAATAATCAATGCACGTAGAATACAATTTCAGTCTCCCTACTTGGAAAATAAAAACAACTAGGTGTCACTATAGACGATAATGAGAATGCCAAGAACCAGCCATCTGGGCCTCTGAAGTCAAGTCAGATAATGGAATTTGAACTCCAGCTGCAGAGACACCTGGAAGGGGTCTCCAGCAGGCCTGTAGCTGCCAAAGTCCCAGTCTCACACTGAAGTAGCCCCTAAATTAGAGGAAAAACGCAGGAGTTCAAGTCTTGTTGATGCTCACAAATGATCTTCTGTGCTTACTTCCCCTGTAGAACTGAGGGACAGGGCACAGCCTAATGGTGACTACTGGGGTCAATAATTCTCACTGGAGAGAGAAAGCTTCTTGAAGATGTATTGAAATTCCAGCAGGGTGAAGTCTAGACCAGCCCCCCAAGTGATTGATACCCAACATTTACAGGGATACTTACCCACCATTAGAATTTCTGCTGATATAAGCTCATTTAAAATTACTATAATTCCAGAACCTATAGAAGAATAGACATGTTGATTCTTCTACTCGGCTCAGGAAAAAAAAAAAAAAAATGCAACGCAGAAGAAAGTACACAGGAGTTAGGACCTGAGAGACTGCATTGTAGTCCCAACTCTGCTACTTGTTAGATACCTTTACTGAATAAATCCCTTCCCCTCCCTCAGGCTCAATTCTCTCATCTCTACAATGAGGGGGCGAACTGGGGTAATTTCTAATTATCTCCCCAGTGGCCTTAAGACTGCATGCATCTCTAAGCATGTAACTAACAAATTAGGGATCTCTCACCCTTAGAAAGACACATACTGCCAGAAAATTGTTTTGCTTTTTAATGAAGTAGGGGTATAATGAGGCTGTCCAATTCTCTCTTGTGATCAGGGTATACAGGCGCATATTTGGAGAAGGAAGAGGAATCAGGGAGAGGGTGGAGGTTCAAAACAAAGAATGAAAGGTCAATTTATCGATCCCAGACCTAGTGTGGTATATTAATTTATTATTCAAGATTATTTACTTCCCCCCATTTCCACTCCATGAAAGGAATGACCCTCCTTTTGCTTTGCCTTTGCACTGGACCTGATGACTTGATTTAACCAACGGGTTGTTTGCAGACATAACTGCAAAGGAGTGGCTGGAATTGGATGTGCAATTGGATGTGCCCTCTTGTACTTCTACCATTGTGTGAGAAGAGTTTCCTCTAGGAGCTGCTGCTCCTTCAGCCTGGGCCTCAGAACGTTTCATTCTGAGACCCAAGTCACCAGACCCGCAGCATGAAGCAGGGTTGCTCCAATCAACCTGTAGATAGGTGAGAATAAATGATCACTGCTTTAAGTTCTCATGGGGTTGTCACCCAGAAAAAAGCTAGCTAATATACCTGGTTATGTGTAAGAATCACATGATAACGTTTTAAAACAATGAGATTCCCCAACTTACAAGGGATGTGAAGGACCTCTTCAAGGAGAACTACAAACCACTGCTCAGTGAAATAAAAGAGGACACAAACAAATGGAAGAACATCCCACGCTCAGGGATAGGAAGAATCAATATCATGAAAATGGCCATACTGTCCAAGGTAATTTACAGATTCAATGCCATCCCCATCAAGCTACCAATGACTTTCTTCACAGAATTGGAAAAAATTACTTTAAAGTTCATATGGAACCAAAAAAGAGCCCGCATTGCCAAGACAATCCTAAGCCAAAAGAACAAAGCTGGAGGAATCATGCTACCTGACTTCAAACTAGGCTACAAGGCTACAGTAACCAAAACAGCATGGTACTGGTACCAAAACAGAGATATAGACCAATGGAACAGAACAGAGCCCTGAGAAAGAATACCACACATCTACAATCATCTGATCTTTGACAAACCTGAGAAAAACAAGAAATGAGGAAAAGATTCCCTATTTAATAAAAGGTGCTGGGAAAACTGGCTAGCCATCTGTAGAAAGATGAAACTGGATCCCTTCCTTACACCTTATACAACAATTAATTCAAGATGGATTAAAGACTTAAATGTTAGACCTAAAACCATAAAAACCCTAGAAGAAAGCCTAGGTAATACCACTCAGGACATAGGCATGGGCAAAGACTTCATGTCTAAAACACCAAAAGCAATGACAACAAAAGCCAAAATTGACAAATGGGATCTAATTAAACTAAAGAGCTTCTGCACAGCAAAAGAAACTACCATTAGAGTGAACAGGCAACCTACAGGATGGGAGAAAATTTTTGCAATCTACTCATCTGACAAAGGGCTAATATCTAGAACCTATAAAGAACTCAAACAAATTTACAAGAAAGAAAACAAACAACACCATCAAAAAGTGGGCAAAGGATATGAACAGACACTTTTCAAAAGAAGACATTTATGCAGCCAACAGACACATGAAAAAAAAATGCTCATCATCAGTGGCCATCAGAGAAATGCAATTCAAAACCACAATGACACACCATCTCACACCAGTTAGAATGGCAATCATTAAAAAGTCAGGAAACAACAGGTGCTGGAAATGATGTGGAGAAATAGAAACACTGTTACACTGTTGGTGGGACTGTAAACTAGTTGAACTACTGTGGAAGACAGTGTGGTGACTCCTCAAGGATCTAGAACTAAAAATACCATTTGACCCAGCCATCCCATTACTGGGTATATACCCAAAGGATTATAAATCATGCTGCCATAAAGACACATGCACACGTATGTTTATTGTGGCACTTTTCACAATAGCAAAGACTTGGAACCAACCCAAATGTCCATCAATGATAGACTGGATTAAGAAAATGTGGCACATATACACCATGGAATACTATGCAGTCATAAAAAAGGATGCGTTTATGTCCTTTGTAGGGACATGGATGAAGCTGGAAATCATCATTCTGAGTAAACTGTCTCAAGGACAAAAAACCAAACACCGCATGTTCTCACTTATAGGTGGGAGTTGAACAATGAGAACACTCGAACACAGGAAGGGGAACATCACACACCGGGGCCTGTCGTGCGGTGGTGGGAGGGAGGAGGGATAGCATTAGGAGAAATACCTAATGTAAATGACGAGTTAATGGGTGCAGTACACCAACATGACACATGTATACATATGTAACAAACCTGCACGTTGTACACATGTACCCTATAACTTAAAAAAAAAAAAAATGAGATTCCAGGGCTCAAACTCTGAGTCTACTACCCCAGACTCTCTTCAAAGGTAGAACCCAAGAAACAATGTGATTCTGATACAGCCAGTCCCCACACTATGCTTAGTAACAACTGCTTTAGAACAGTCTTTCTCAGTGGCTAGCTCACAAATCACCTGCCTCCAAACTACCAAGAGAGTTCATAAAACATTAAATTCTCAAGCCCTTTCCATACCTAATGAATCATAGCTTCTGGACCTGAACACAGGTAGCTTTAGCTCACACAAGCTCTCCAGGAGATTCTAATACATACTGATCTGACAACCAGAGCTCTTATACTATGATTCTCAAATTAGCATGCATCAAAATCACCAGCAGCGCTTGTTAAAACACAGACTTCTGAGCTCCAACCCCTGAGTTTCTGTTGCAGAGTCTGAGATGGGCCTAAGAACATGCATTCCTAACAGGATCCCAGGTTATGCTCATGCTGCTGGTCTGGATATCACACTTTGAGAACCACTCGTCCATATCTGATTCACAATCTCAGCTGCACACTGGAGTCACCAAGGGAACTTAAAAATACAAATAACAGAGTCCCACTCCAGATATGCTGATGTAGTTAGTCTGGGGTATAGCCTGGGCACAGGAATTTTCCAAAGCTCTCCAGGTGGTTTTTTCTTTTTCTTTTTCTTTTTTTTGAGATGAAGTCCTGCTCTATTGCCCAGGCTGGAATGCAGTGGTGCAATCTCAGCCCACTGCAACTTTCAGCTCCTGGATTCAACCAATTCTCTTGCCTCAGCCTCCCGAGCAGCTAAGATTACAGGCACACGCCACCACGCCCAGCTAATTTTAGTATTTTTAGTAGAGACGGGGTTTCACCATGTTGGCCAGGCTGGTCTCGAACTCCTGATCTCATGATCCGCCCGCCTTGGCGTCCCAAAGTGCTGGGATTACAGGCATGAGCCACTACACCCCCCAACCCCAAGTGATTTTCACTACTGCCAGTGTGAGATCCACTGGTGTTGACCTTACCCTGAAGTCTATCACAGTTACTGTCCAGCGAACTTGCTCACTGCCATCCCACACAGAAAGGGCTTCAGGAACAGCTGGTCAGTGTTCAGGTTTTCATACTGGACTTGAACACCTTAAAGTTTCAGGGGTATTGCATCAGGTCTCCAGCAATAGTTACCTCCCCCCACTTCAATAACAGCAGCTCCTCTTTTATCGTTTCCTATACTGTTCTTTCTCCTAAGGTTTCATTCGAAGAAAGAGTCCCTTGGCTAAAAAAAAAAAAAAAAATTGAAAAAATTGAAAAAATTGAAAACCACTAATATAAGGAAAAGGACACTAAGCCGAAAATCAGCAGACCTTGCTTCTAGCAATGTAATAATTTAACCTCTCTGAGCTTCAGCTTCTCACTTGATCATCTCTAAGAACAACAGATAACATTTGTATAGTAGTTTGAAGTTATAAATGATAGTTAGCAGTAACCTATAGTAGTTGACAATTTGCTTCACATGATCATTACAACCCTGTGAGATCAAAGATATTAAAGACTATTTTATAGATGGGTGTCTCAGTCCATTTTGTGCCACTTTAACAGGATATCACAGACGAGGTAATTGACAAACAGTAGAAAGTTCTCATGGTAGTGGAGGTGGAAAGGTCAAGATCTAGGTACTGGCAGGTTTGTGTCTAACAAGAGCTCAGCGTTTACTTTGAAGACGTCACCTTAAACACAGCATCCTTCAGATGGGATGAAGCCTGTTCCTCCAGGGAAGAAGAGCAGAATAGCCAGGAGAGAGAACCCACTCTCCAAAGCCCTTTTTTAAAGGCATTAAACCCACCAGTGAGACAAGAGCCCTCCTGGCCTAATCACTACTTAAAGGCACCACCTCTTAATACTTTACAATGGCAATTAAACTTCAGCCTGAGTTTTGAAGGAGACAAACATCCAAATCATAGCAATGGAAAAAAGCTCAAATTGAATAACACCTCTAAATTTATCCAGCAAAGGCAATATTCAATCCCAGATCTTCTGAATCCAAATTCTGATTCATTTTACATCACAATGCTGCCTTTAATGTCTCCTCTTTCATAACTGACTTGAATCTCTGCTTCATTTTCTTTTCCACTGTCTACAAAAGAGGAGCAATTATCTTTAGGCTCACACCTCCATTATAATCAGGGATTAATCTCATCTAGGGGTAAGGATGAAGGGGTAATTTAAAGGCAGTGATCCTGAAAGCATGGTCCCCTGACCAGCAGCATTTCATCACCTGGGAACTAGTTGGAAACACAAACTTTCAGACCACACCCCAGATCTACTGCAGCAGAATCCCTGGAGGAGAGCCCCAGCAATCTATGCTTTAACAAGCCCTCCAAGTGACACCGATGCATGGTCAAGTTTGAGATCTGCTGGTTAAGGTTCTCTAATGCAATGTGTGAAAGCTTTGTCATCCAGAAACATAGTGGCATAACTAGTGGTGAGGAAGAAGGCTCATACGAGCTAACTGTCAAATTTTCAAGAATTTTTCAAGCTTCTTAGAAATATTTACACCATGGAAATTTGCAAATATTACAGTGGAAAACTGGAAACACTACAAATCAGAGGACCATTCTCCCCATAGAGCCTGTTTACCAGCACACAATTACAATAATATCCTGATCATAGATCTCAATTCTCATAAGCTTCAGTCTTATTTCTAAGGTCACTTATTTCTTCAGTCTTATTTCTAATCCACCTGGGGTGAATAGGCCGGGTCTTGATTATGCCAGGTGCTCCCATTTGTTACATCTACCAGGAACTAGAAAATGCACAGCCAAATTTGCTGAAAAATTTTACTAGCTTGCCATTGTTTGCAGAATATAATACACGTATCTCAACAGGAATAAAGGATCCTCCATGGTCTCACTCTTTTCCACTCTAGTCTCATCTCTAATCATCCTCCTCTCCTGCCTGGTCTATACTATGTTGCAACTCCAACCATAGGGCAAATCATTTATCACCCCGCTCCTTCACCATCCCTACCTCTGGTTCATTGCATATGTTATTTCCGTAGCCTGGAAAACCTTCCACTCTCCCATCCTACTCATTCTTTAGGTCTGAGCTCAGTCACAATCACCTCCAGGAAGTCTACCTTCATAACTCTTCCTTCCCAATTCTTCCCCTGCCTACTCCCCACTCCCAGCTTAGGATGGGTTATCACACATACTTCCTCTGTTCTCATACAGCACCTTCTAATATCCGCATCAAGATACTTACCACCTATGTAACTAGTGACTGGCTCCTTGTCTCTGCAACTATACACCCCTAAAAAGCACCAATGTTTCAATCATTATAGTACCACCAGCACCTACTACTGTTGTAGGTTTGTAGTAGATATTCAATAGTGTTTATTTGAATTAATAAATATCTTCTCTGGTTCCGATAATTCATCTGCCTAAATGTCCAAATGCTGACACTTCTAGACTCCCCAAAGTCATGCTATACCAACTTGTATTCACTATTTTGGATTTTCTGGATATGAATAACCACTCGTTAATCATTGCCATCCCCACCCAGATTCAGCTTGCTAGTGATTTTTTTTTTCTTTCCAAAGTTTACAGGTGAATGAAAAATATTTCTATTGTAACATAAAGCAATCTTTCCCTGACCCCAGTCTGACTTTGGTCCCATTAATATCTCCAAACTTGCCCTCAAAATCAGGATGTCATTAAGATATAAAAGATTATGATGTGTGTATGCCATATGACCTACACATTTAGCTCCTATACATAGACCAAACAAAATTATGTACAGTCATTCACCAAAAAACACATACTAGAATGAAAATAGCATCCCTATTCCTAATAGCCCCAAACTAGCAACAATTCGAATTTCCATCAACAGTAGAACACATAATAACACAGTAGGGACACTGAAGTACAGCTACCTACAACAAGATTCATGAAACCGTGATGCAGGGCAAAAGAAATCAAACACATTTTGGTTTGAAACAGTAACATTGACCATTTTTGTTTTGGAGAAACAGAAGCTGGACATAAAGAATTACATACTATATAGGCCCATTTATAAAGTTTCAAACACAGGTGAAACAAATCTATGGCATCAGGACTTGAGACAGCAGAAGGTGACAGGAAGGAGGTATAAAAGAGCTTCTGGGAAGCTGCTAAATGTCTGTTTCTTGATCTGGAGGCTGGCTACACTGTAATTCTGAAAACCCACTCATAATTCAATTTCTAATTCACCGATAATTTGTACACTTCTCTGTATATACATTATTCTTCAATAACAAGTTGCCATTTAAAAAGTCAAAACATCTAAAGCACTGTAGTGGATGTGTTGTGACGAAACAAAAGTATCAGGCATGCATTCTCTGGTTGTTAGAGTGTTAGGGGAGAGTTCAGACATATGCATCTGAAAGCCAAACTAACAAAACAGACTGTGAATGACAGTGACACAAGCTCACAGGGGTGTTCTAAAGCTGGCCTTCATAAGTCAATGCTACACATCTCTTCCCTACTCTGTATTCGGTGACATCAAATTGATAGCTTGAAATCAGCCACAAGGATAATAGTTACACCACAGAAATTGGCAAATGCTACAAATCATGGCTGCCAACCCCAATTCCTTCTAAGGAGAGTGGATTGCTAAACATTTACCAGCACACCAGTAGCTACAGATACCTAAATTATTACGGGAGTTAGCGTGAGCACCAATATCTCAGTCTTAGTCACATCACAGTCCAGTGACAAATGCACACCTTAAAAAAAAAACAGTTGGACCAGGTGCGGTGGTTCACATCTATAATCCCAGTACTTTGGGCAGGCCGAGCCAGGAGAATTACTCGAACCCAGGAGTTTGAGACCAGCCTGGGCAACACAGTGAGATCCTGTCTCTACAAAAAAAAAAAAGGAAAAAAGAAGAGTCTAGAATCAATTTTTTTGTAACAGGGTAATAAAAACAAAAGTGCCCCAAAACTCTTGCTCCTGGGTGCATCATCCTACTACCCTCCAGGGGTAAATAAACTCTTGCATGCTTTTCTGGAGATTGAGCTCACCTCAACAAATTCCAGGCACTGCACATAGCCCTTGGTTTAGTTTATGATGCCTGTAACTGAATCCCATTAATTCTATAAATTCTGGAAATTTCAGGGAGGTAGAATTGATAGACTATATTAACATAAGAAGCATCAAAATTTATCTTGCCAGAATATGCAGTATTGGAAACAAAATATTGTGTAGAGAATAAAGAAGTTGATAAATCATGATATTGGTGCAAGCTGTACTCAGCAGTCCAGTCTGGCCCAGCCTGCTTTCTACAAACTTACAAGAAAGCCTGTGGAATTTCAGAAATCCTACAACCTTGTAAATAATGCATCTTGTTTTGTGAGAATCATGCAGTGAATAATACATCAGACACAGGGGATCTGAAATTCAGAACAAATAATGGCACTGGGGAGAATTTCAGGTGACCTGAACTGTGTGCTCAAAGCTATGCAATATTACTAACATTAACACTGCCCAAGCACATAGTGTGTTTTTCACAGAAGTAAATGAAAGAAAAAGAAAGAGGTAGAGGAAACAGCTCTGATTTTTTAGCACTAAAACAGCAACATTTCCATTTTAGAATTATATATGACAAAACGCAAAGGAAAGCATTGTTGTGAAGTATTTAATCCCTTAGACAGAAGGCTATTAAAGTAGCTGGGAACATTAATTTGTTGATCTTCACGGTGCCCGGAGGAGTTAGTGAAAGCAATCTACAGCCAGCATATGGTGGGAAAGCAGAGGAAAGTTAAAGTGGCCTCCAAGCACTTTGAGCCTGCCTCAGTTCTCAAAACGTTCCCAGACATCCAAGCCCCAGGGCCCAGCTCAAACCACAATCTGGTGTTCCTTTCACTCTTCAAGGTGCATTAAATTTTAGAAGATACTGCACCTTTGTTTTTTGTTTGTTTGTTTGTTTTGTTTTTTTTTTCTTTAACTGACAAGGAACCAAACCAGGAAAAAGAAAAGGAACAATGTTGCTATGATTTCTGTAGCCACTGTAGAAAGGAAACATTCCCAAACTGTATTTGGAGACACCAAGTTGAATGGGCATGATGGATTACAGTAGACATTCTTATAGGTTGCCCGGAAGCCCTCGTTTGACTTCCTACAGACTTAGCCCCTGGCCACAGAAGTGGCACGTGACATAGGTCTGGCCAATCACAGCACCCCATTACCTTGAATAAAATAATTGACTAAGGACTAGGGCTTACCAACAAGGCAGAACCAACAAGAAAAGAGTCCTTCCTTGTACTAGTAAACAGACATGGCAGACATGGGGCGGTTGGGAAAAAGTATCTTTTTATGGACCTCACTAAACTTTGGGCATGGGTATGTGGAACTGTGTGTGGCAGGTGGGAAAATGTTTTATCCAGAAGTCCACATAGTGGAAAAGAGAGGAAAGAAATAGAGAGAGATGGAGTCCAGTGTTTGAGTCCCTGGATCCAGTCACACCAAAAAGCTAAAATATCCCCCAGATTTCCCAGTTGTTGCATGAGCTCAAAATTCACTTAAGGTCTTTTGACTTTTTGTTTTGATATCAGGTGCAATGAAAAAAACCTTAATAAATAAACTGAGGGCAGAGGTATAAATGGGTCTATCCTATCTGGATACTGGCTTATCAGCCTTGAGCCTGGGGAAAAGGAAGTGAATTATCAAATGGTAAATTATGATAAGCTATGAAAAATCCAAAGTAAAATTACAAAGGAAAGGCCAGAGCCTACCTAGAATGCAACGTCTATCATTCTTGAAAGGAAGAGAAGTGTATTTGCTTTATGTTTATCAACCCCTTCTTTACAGAGCAGGATCCTGAATCCTCTAGATATAAAATATTATTTAGGTTCTAGATTCTCCTAAACAGAGAGTAATGTAAGAGTAGCTTGCATCTGTAGAGTGTGAGGGAGGGAGAAAGAAACATGAACAGCAAGAGCTTGCAACTTGTAAGAAATCTCAATAGACCATGACCTGGAAGCTTCTGAGACTGTGTCCCACCTGGTATTTTAACCCATCCGCTTGACCAGATGGAATTTGGTACAGACATGCTCTAGGCACAGCCTGAGTGCAGTGCCCATGTCATATCTTGGTGTTAGAGATATAAGCCAACAGAGGAATACCATCTATGAGAACTCTGGTTCTCTCTGGCCCTGGGTTTGTCCATTACTAAGGAAGAAACATCCACAGAGAATGGATTTTGGACAGATCCATGATGCCAAGGGTATATGGCCTATGGTCATCTCACTAAATGAATGTCATTTAATGACTTTAAACACAGCTTTTCCAGAAAATACATGAATGCAATCTTCTCCCCCAAAGGGTAGATTTCATGTATAAAGAATATTTTTCTCCAACTTCACAAACTTCTGAAAGTTGACTAAAATATGGCCTTGGAAATTTGGAAATTGCTCTGCATATGGTCTTGAAAACCATTATTAGCTTTTGTATACAAAGATAGTGGTAAGTCAGGTGAATGGAAACATACTACCATGACCTGGTAATTGCATAGCCAGTAAAGTTGTCTGCAAATTTATAAGGCATTCCTCAAATGCAGATTCAAGTCAGATTAAGCAAAAGCCCAACATTACCTGCCAATCAAGATTTATAAGAAATAGAAATAACAAAATTGCAGCCCAAAATCCAACCCAAGTCACCAGATCTGAAAGAAGAAAAGAGAGGTAGGGTCTCATGTTTCAAACTTTCAAATCCTTGGTATGCCCAATCTAAAGACATCAATCTGAATTTGGGCTGACTTGATTATTAAATTGAGGCAATATTTTACTGTAGCAATCACTGATACTGTGCCCCCACCTCAAGTTGCACAGATTTTGCTAAGAAAGATGAGAAAGTTCAGTGTTTGTGATTGAAGCCCATCAGTTTTAAAAATATTCAAAACTAACTGTCTGCCATAGACATCTTCGCTATTTATGGACTCACATTCTAGTGTGACATCATGGTTTTCTGAAGTAGAACAGGAAATAGATGAGAATGTATTAGCAATATTAGTGAGTAGAATGCTGTGAGTTTTCTTGAATTTTTCAACCTGTATTTTGGAGCAGAGGCAATACTACTTCCAATTTTATTCTGGACTTCAATACTCTACATCTCCAGGTCTCCTAACAGCATCTTGCATGACTGTTCAAACGAGTGGAGGACTAGACCTTCAGGTGGATAATGTTGCCAGGGAAACTCCCTACCATCTCAATATGTCTATCTCAGGTAAAACAGACAGTTCTACTGCATGCATGACTCCTTTGTCCATAACAAAACAGAGCTGGAAAACTGCCTTCAGAAATTTTATAGTGGCAAAGTCCTATAGAGAAGATAGGGTTTTTAAAATTCATATAAAATATTACATCCATCCTGTCAGACATTTTCTAGAATCCTACAGAGTAGATTACATCTATAGGGTGGAAGGGAGGGAAAAAGATAGATGAACAGCCAGGGCTGGCAACTTCTAAGAGACCTCTATAGATGTGACCTTGACGCTGTGGAGCCTGAGTCCCATCTGGTGTTTTAACCCATTCACTCAACCAGACAGAATTAAAAGCAATCCTTCTACAGTGATGGAAATGACAGGAAGTCATCTTGTCCTTTCTCCCCACTTATAATGGAATTTTAATATGGAATAGTTGTTTCTTTTTCAAACAGAGCAGAGACTCCAGTAGACAGCTTTGACTTTCCAAATGTCCAGGGTCACTTCCATGATTCAGATGGATTTTGTGGCTTGCCCTCTCTGGATAATGGAAATCTGTTCTAGTCCTTTTCCATCACCTGTGTCTGCTCTTCCTATTTAATTTGGGAAAGCTGTTGGAGCAGTTAAAAATAAAGAGAATGCTGAGAAGACCTAGGTTTGAACCCCCATCTCTGGCACTTCTTCACTGTGAATTTAAGACATTTATTCTCACTTACCCTCCTCATCTGTAAAATTGGGATATCCACAGTAGTTTCACAGACTGATCTAGAGGTGCATATGAGATCTTGTGAATATTTCTATGTAATTACTTAAACATGAGCATTTTTTAAATTGTAGCTATTTTATTTTCAAAGTTGAAAATAAGTCAATTGAAATGAGTTTCAAAGGAAAAATAAGAGGCCCAGGGTCAAGTGAGGAAAGGAACAAATAGTTTAATAAATAACCTGTGCATCATTCTCTTTAATGCTCTCCGAAACTCTGTGAGGTAAGGTTTATTGCCCTTATTTTACAAAAGGACACACTAAGGCTCTGAAAGCTAAATACCTGACCCTAAATAATGTAAGTAGTGAGTAGAAAAGTCAGGATTTGAATCCAGGGCTGTCTCAACCAAGGCCAAATATATTTTCTCAAGAGGAGAAAGAATGAGCTGTATTAAAAACAAAAACAAGGGAGGGTGGTTCCAAGATGGCCGATTAGGAATAGCTCCAGTCTACAGTTTCCAGCGTGAGCAATGCAGAAGACAGGTGATTTCTGCATTTCCAACTGAGGTACCAGGTTGATCTCACTGGTGCTTATCAGACAGTGGGATCAGGACAGTGGGTGTAGCCCACTGAGCATGAGCTGAAGCAGGGCAAGGCATCACCTCACCCCGGAAGTGCAAAGGGTCAGGGGATTCCCTTTCCTAGCCAAGGGAAGCAGTGACAGATGGTACCTGGAAAATCAGGTCACTCCCACCCTAATATTGCACTTTTCCAACTGTCTTACCAAACAGCACACCAGGAGATTATATCTCGCGCCTGGCTCGGAGGGTCCCACGCCCACAGAGCCTCACTCATTGCTAGCACATCAGTCTGAGATCAAACTGCAAGGCAGCAGCGAGTTTGGGGCTGGGGCACCCTCAACTGCTGAGGCTCGAGTAGGTAAACAAAGCAGCAGGGAAGCTCTAACTGGGTGGAGCCCACCACAACTCAAAGAGGCCTGCCTGCCTCTGTAGACTCCACCTCTGGGGGCAGGGCGTAGCCAAACAAAAGGCAGCAGAAACCTCTGCAGACTTAAATGTCCCTGTCTGACAGCTTTGAAGCGAGTAGTGTTTCTCCCAGCACAGAGATTGAGATCTGAGAACGGAGAGACTGCCTCCTCAAGTGGGTCCCTGACCCCCTAGTAGCCTAAGTGGGAGGCACCCCCGAGTAGGGGCAGACTGACACCTCACAAGGCCGGGTACCCCTCTGAGACGAAGATTCCAGAGGAACGATCAGGCAGCAACATTTGCTGTTCAGCAATATTTGCTGTTCTGCCGCCTCTGCTGCTGATACCCAGGCAAACAGGGTCTGGAGGGGACCTCAAGCAAACTCTAAAAGACCTGCAGTTGAGGGTCCTGACTGTTGGAAGGAAAACTAACAAACAGAAAGGACATCCACATCAAAACCCCATCTGTACTTCACCATCATCAAAGACCAAAGGTAGATAAAACCACAAAGATGGGGAAAAAACACAGCAGAAAAGCTGAAAATTCTAAAAATCAGAGCACCTCTGCCCCTCCAAAGGAACACAGCTCCTTGACAGCAATGGAACAAAGCTGGATGGAGAATGACTTTGACAAGTTAAGAGAAGGCTGCAGATGATCAAACTTCTCTGAGCTAAAGGAGGAAGTTCAAATCCATCACAAAGAAGCTAAAACACTTGAAAAAAGATTAGATGAATGGCTAACTAAAATAACCAGTGTAGAGAAGTCCTTAAATGACCTGATGGAGCTGAAAACCATGGCACGAGAACTACATGACACATGCACAAGCTTCAGTAGTTGATTTGATCAACTTGAAGAAAGGGTATCAGTGACTGAAGATCAAATGAATGAAAGTAAGCAAGAAGAGAAGTTTAGAGAAAAAAAGAGTGAAAAGAAACAATAAAATCCTCCAAGAAATACGGGACTATATGAAAAGACCAAATCTATGTCTGATTGGTGTACCTGAAAGTGACAAGGAGAATGGAACCAAACTGGAAAACACACTGCAGGATATTATACAGGAGAACTTCCCCAACCTAGAAAGGCAGGACAACATTCAAATATAGGAAACACAGAGAATGCCACAAAGATACTCCTCGAGAAGAGCAACTCCAAGACACATAATTGTCAGATTCACCAAAGTTGAAATGAAGGAAAAAATGTTAAGGGCAGCCAGAGAGAAAGGTTGGGTTACTCACAAAGGGAAGCCCATCAGAGTAACAGCGGATCTCTCAGTAGAAACTTTACAAGCCAGAAGAGAGTGGGGGCCAATATTCAACATTCTTAAAGAAAAGAATTTTCAACCCAGAATTTCACATTCAGCCAAAATAAGCTTCATAAATAAAGGAGAAATAAAATCCTTTAGAGACAAGCAAATGCAGAGAGATTTTGTCACCACCAGTCCTGCCCTACAACAGCTCCTGAAGGAAGCACTAAACATGGAAAGGAACAATCGGTACCAGCCACTGCAAAAACATGCCAAATTGTAAAGACCATCGATGCTAGAAAGAAACTGTATCAACTAACGAGTAAAATAACCAGCCAATATCATAATGACAGGATCAAATTCACACATAACAATATTAACCTTAAATGTAAATGGGCTAAATGCTTAAATTAAAAGGCAGACTGGCAAACTGGATAAAGAGTCAAGACCCATCAGTGTGCTGTGTGCTATATTCTGGAGACCCATCTCACATGCAGACACACAGGCTCAAAATAAAGGGATGGAGGAAGATCTACCAAGCAAATGGAAAACAAAACAAACAAACAAAAAATGCAGGTGTTGCAATCCTAGTCTCTGATAAAACAGACTTTAAATCAACACAGATCAAAAGAGACAAAGAAGGCCATTACACAATGGTAAAGGGATCAATTCAACAAGAAGAGCTAACTATCCTAAATATATATGCACCCAATACAGGAGCACCCAGATTCATAAAGCAAGTCCTTAAAGACCTATAAAGAGACTTAGACTCCCATACACTAATAATGGGAGACTTCAACACCCCACTGTCAACATTAGACAGATCAACGAGACAGAAAGTTAACAAAGATATCCAGGAATTGAACTCAGCTCTGCACCAGGTGGACCTAATAGACATCTAAAGAACTCTCCACCCCAAATCAACAGAATGTACATTCTTCTCAGCACCACATCACACTTATTCCAAAACTGACCACATAGTTGGAAGTAAAGCACTCGTCACCAAATGTAAAAGAACAGAAATTATAACAAACTGTCTCTTAGACCACAGTGCAATCAAACTAGAACTCAGGATTAAGAAATTCACTCACAGCCAAATTCTACCAGAGGTACAAGGAGGAGCTGGTGCCATTCCTTCTGAAACTATTCCAATCAATAGAAAAAGAGGGAATCCCTCCTAACTCATTTTATGAGGCCAGCATCATCCTGATACCAAAGCCTGGCAGAGACACAACAAAAAAAGAGAATTTTAGACCAATATCCCTGATGAACATTGA
>NW_012114711.1:8813719-8887299 GCF_000951035.1 Colobus angolensis palliatus | reverse complement strand
GCTGAAACTGGATCCCTTCCTTACATCTTATACAAAAATTAATTCAAGATGCATTAAAGACTTAAATGTTAAACCTAAAACCATAAAAATCCTAGGAGAAAACCTAGGTAATACCATTCAGGACATAGGCATGGGCAAGGACTTCATGTCTAAAACACCAGAAGCAATGGCAACAGAAGCCAAAATTGACAAATGGGATCTAATTAAACTAAAGAGCTTCTGCACAGCAAAAGAAACTACCACCAGAGTGAACAGGCAACCTACAGAATTGGAGAAAATTTTTGCAATCTACTCATCTGACAAAAGGCTCATATCCAGAACCTACAAAGAACTCAAACAAATTTACAAGAAAGAAGTAAACAACCCCATCAAAGAGTGGGCAAAGGATATGAACAGACACTTCTCAAAAGAAGACATTTATGCAGCCAACAGACACATGAAAAAATGCACATCATCACTGGCCATCAGAGAAATGCAAATCAAACCACAATGAGATATCATCTCACACCAGTTAGAATGGCAATCATTAAAAAGTCAGGAAACAACAGATGCTGGAGAGGATGTGGAGAAATAGGAACACTGTTACACTGTTGGTGGGACTGTAAACTAGTTCAACCATTGTGGAAGACAGTGTAGCAATTCCTCAAGGATCTAGAACTAGAAATACCATTTGATCCAGTCATCCCATTACTGGGTATATAGCCAAAGGATTATAAATCATGCTGCTATAAAGACACATGCAGACGTATGTTTATTGTGGCACTTTTCACAATAGCAAAGACTTGGAACCAACTGAAATGTCCACCAATAATAGACTGCATTAAGAAAATGTGGCACATATACACCATGGAATACTATGCAGCCATAAAAAAGGATGAGTTCATGTCCTTTATAGGGACATGGATGAAGTTGGAAACCATCATTCTCAGCAAACTATCACAAGGACAAAAAACCAACACCGCATGTTCTCACTCATAGGTGGGAATCGAACAATGAGAACACTTGGACACAGGAAGGGGAATGTCACCACCGGGGCCTGTTGTGGGGTCGGGGGAGGTGGGAGTGGGGAGGGATAGCATTAGGAGATATACCTAAGGTAAATGACGAGTTAATGGGTGCAGCACACCAACATGGCACATGTATATATATGTAACAAATCTGTGCATTGTGCACATGTACCCTAGAACTTAAAGTATAATAAAAATAAATAAATTTAAAAATACAAGAAGATTATTGCATCAACTAGACTGACAGGTCAATAGATGGACCCATTAGAAATGTTCTAGGGGCATATGACAGAAAGCAGAGCCTCTACTCATTGAGTAAAAAAGAAATTATTGTCTTCTATAAATGACAATTGAGTGTGATATTTGCTTCAGTCATAGCAAGATATGGAGGATCAAATGACGTCACCAGAATTATTTCTGTATCTCCTCATTTTCCTCTGAGTTGGCTCCATTCACAAACAAAATTTCCTCTCACAGTAAGAAGATGGGTCACACAGCTACAGCCCTTACACTCCCTCCACTTCAAAGACAAAGGGAAGAGCAAGTCTACTGCTCTGAAGTCCTAGCAAAGTTCTTCTTGCTGGATCTAATTTTGGCTGCTATAAAAGAAATACCGTAGATGGTATGGCTTAAACAACAGAAATTTATTGCTCATGGCTCTGGAGACTGGGAAGTCCAAGATTAATGGGCCTACAGATTCAGTGTCTGGTGAGGGCCCCCATGTTATCCACATGGTTTTTGTGGATAACAATCACCTTGCTGTATACTCGCACAGAGAAGAGGGGAGTGGGGGGAAGGTCCCGTACTTCTTCCTCATTGTATAACAGCACAAATCCCATTAATAAGGGCTCCACACTCATGCCCTACCCAATTACCTCCTAATGGCCCCACCTCCAAATATTATCACACTGGTGGTTAGGCTTTCAACATATGAATTTGGGGGTGGAAGGGGACAAACACTCAGATAGCAGTCAGATACATGCTGAATGTTAGAAACTTTAGTAAGTCATTTAATGGACTCCAAGTAAGGAGCTGATGTTTGTTAAGATTGAGAGCCACAAAATTACAAGGAATGTATGAAAGGGATTGAATAAATGAGTGACATATTTGGATTATTCTGTTTTTTTAACTTTTAAGTTCAGAGGTACAAGTGCAGGTTTGGTACATAGGTAAGCTTTGGTCATGGGGGTTTGTTGTATAGATTATTTCCTTACCCAGGTATTAAGCTTACTAACCACTAGTTGTTTTCCCTGATCCTCTCCCACCTCCCAGCCTTCACCCTCTGAAAGACCCCTGTGTGTGTTATTCCCCTCTAGGTGTCCATGTGTTCTTATCATTTAGCTTCCACTTATAACTGACAATGTGTGGTATTTGGTTTTCTGTTCCTGTGTCAGTTTGCTAAGGATATTGCCCTCCAGCTCCATCTATGTCCCTGCAAAGGACATAATCTCATTCTTTTTATGGCTGCATAGTATTCCATGGCATATGTGTACCACATTTTCTTTATCTAGTCTATCATGGATGGGCATTAGTTCGATTCCATGTCATTGCTATTGTGAATAGTGCTGCAGTGAACAAACACATGCATTTGTCTTTATAATAGAATGATGATTTCTATTCCTTTGGATATATACCCAGAAATGGGATTGCTGGGTCTAATGGTATTTCTGTCTTTAGGTCTTTGAGGAATCACTACAATGTCTTCCAAAATGGCATCCATTGTGTTTGGAGGCATGAAGACACCTAAAGCTTATCAATGGGCCACAGCCCATACTTTAAAATCATAGCTCTAAGTCACATTAATTTCATCACTAGGACTAGTATCCAAAAACAACAAAAGAAGACAAAGAAAAAATGCAAAATTGAGCTGGTATATGGCATCTCATGCATTTTTAATGTCTGAGGGAAAAGACTCATCTGAGAGTGAATGAGTATCTGTAGGTCTCCCTGATTCTCACATTTTTCAGTTTTTAGAGTTTTGTTTCTTTTTTTTACCTGTACCACCTCCTCCACCTTCACTTCCACCACATTTCTAGACCAAACCCTCAAAAGAGAGAACAGATAACTGATTGGAAAGAAGAATAAATCATTTTCAGTAGCCTCTTTCCCCTCTGAAACTTAGGCTATTCCCTATGCTAATCTTCAAGATTTACAGGAGAACATCCAGGATGAGGTCCACAGCCCCCACCCCATGAACCACAGCAACAGCCCACTCACCTGCCTGCACCATCAGAAGACCACCTGCCTTCTACTATCCCACCAGAGAGAACATACCCTATATAACAATGTAGCAACAGTGCCCTCATTTAAACAGGCCTGGCCCATTTTGGTGACAAGACTGATCCATAGGAATCTGTGTCTTCGTAGTATTACTGTCCCAGCCAATGGGAATGCTTTAGTCTTCATCGAGAGAGACAGAGGGAGAGGGAGCGAGAATGAGGGAACGAGAACGAGAGAGCGCACACACATGCACATACTATGATCAAGGTAAAAATCTCTGATGTGTGGTCCACTGCATTCCCTCAAGGGGGATGATCTTAATCATTTTGAAAGCTACCAACCTGTTTGAGAATGTTTTGAAAGTTTGGGATTCTTCTGAGAAAAAGCCACATACACAAAACATTTTTATATAATTCCAAGAGATTATGGATCCTGGTTAGCAAATCCAGAGATCCTTGATTCCAGGTTAAAAGCTCCTGCTCTAGCTTGGGAACCAGTGCCCTGCTACTGGCTGGAGAGTACTGACTGGTACAGGAGTAGTACAGTTACAGGGAGAAAGGCACCTCTTATCTGAGGATGACTTGCTAAACAGGGGACATTTGTCAATGTCTGAAAATGTTTTTGATATTTAGAACAGAGGTGATGCTACTAGCATCTAGTAGGAGAGTCCAAAGGTTCTTCTAATCATCCTACAAGGCACAGTACAGAATTATCGGGCCCAAAATTTCAATAGTGCTAAGGATGAGAACCCCAGTTAAAAAGGAATGGAAGAAACACGCAGAAAAATGGATAATTATCCATTTGTTTTAAAAAAAACTCATGCAAGACCTCTGTCTGGGCTATGCTAAGAGCATTGAAGATGACTACCTACTCTGGGCCTGGGAGGTGATCAAGGAAATCTTACTCTTGTTGCAGTTATTGTTAAAGGAGGCCTGTCCAGATTAGCATGTGCCACTGATTTCCATACATTAAACTCTCTAACCATGCCCTAACCTTGCCAAAGATCCAATAAGTGTGGCTTTAACCAAATTTCCAAGTGACTGATGGTTACTGAAGATAAAAATTTCCATTTGCTACAATTCATAAGAATGGTCATTCATTTCCAGACATCACTGTGTTTTTCAAGTACGATTTGGAACCCTACATTATTTCTAGGAGATCTTATGTAAACCATTGTACTTCTCACATAGTCTTGGTTTCCATGTTTCCATGGCCTGGATGATAGTGCCCTACCATACTAGGAGAGGTAGCCTGGAAAAATGGTTAGCAGCATGGACTCTGGAGTCAAAATGCTAGGTCAATTCTCAGCTCTACCACTCACTAAGTGTGTGGCTCCCAACACAATATTCAGCCTCTCTATGCCTGAGTCTCTTCATCTGCAAAAGAAGGTAATAGCTGCCTCATGGAGTTGCAAGGATTAAAGAAACTACATGTCAAGCACTTAGATTATGATTATAAAAGTTGACTGTCTTTACTGTTGTGGTCATCATTATCATCTTAGGTATACAGGGAGAATTATATGAAACTTAAAAGACATTGCAAAAATAAGATTTTGTTATTAGCTATTTGCCAAAGGTCAAGGTGTACACTTTTAAATACATGTGAATGTTTTAACCTAAATTGGAATCAAACATATGTTTTCTAATTATCCTCTTTTATGTTTGTAGAAAGCTAACTCATATGTCAATATTACTGTAGAAGTACAGCTCCTTCTGTTCACTCCAAACTGGGGGGAGAGGAAAATTTTACATCTCCATTAAAATGCCAAAGTGGCAAAACAACATACTGGTATTCTGAAATATTTGAAACAATAAAAATGATACCCAATCTTGTCTCAACTAATTCAGTATTTTACTCTTCAAATTGTTAATTATTGAGTCCTTGCTGCCCACATGAGAAAATCCAAACACTTGGGTCAAGCATTTCATCATCTGGCCCTGCAGCACAATCATAGCACCTGCTAGCCCCATGTCTAAAGCTGAAATTCTTGTCAAACTCCAAACATATCATTTGCCTTCTATCTGCCTCTACATTTAATCTAAATATTCAATGCACCATGTCTCTACCTTGTTAAATGTGACCAATCTTTCTGTCAAATGCCTCCTATGTCATGAAGACTTCTTGGAGTACATAGTCCACCTTTTTGTTTCTAAACCAAACAGTATCTTTTCTTCCTTTGAATCCCCACAATCTTTGATATACACCTCGCAGGTGCTTCTAAACTAGTGAACCTAACAGAAGAGTATTGGAGACCGACATTTCCATTTGAGCTGCAGAAATGATTCCCGTAATTCCCCTACTGTCATAATGTACAGAACTTGTAAGAGTAAGAAATCAATTCTGAATTTGTAATCTGGGGCTTGTGAGTCAAAGCAATTCCCTCTGTTAATCAATGTCTGAATTGCACTGTTCATTTTGTAAACTAAGCGCAGAAGTCCTGTTCGCTTGAAATCAGAACGAGTCAAAGTAAAATTGTGCTGGCAGCTTTAAAGTCATAGAATCAAAGGCTTACCAGACTTAGAAAGTCATCAAGTCCTTTCAATTATTTACCTGAAGTCTCATTATTTGCAGACCTGGGATCTTCTTGACCCAAGCAAGGTAAAATGTTAGGTCCTGCCCTACATTCCTTCACCACTTATTTCCATTTTTTCCAGACCTTCTCAAGTCTGCATCATTACCCATTCTCTCTTCCATTCCTATTGCTTAGCTTAAATATGAATTCCTCTGATATATCATTGGTAATTCACATATAGACCTGTTACTTTTCTTTAAAAGAAGCATGATAATTGCGAATTGCAACAAACGAAGCTGCAAATAACTCCCCAGGCAGTTGCGCATTAGGAATTAGATTA
Organism: Colobus angolensis palliatus; assembly: GCF_000951035.1. Taxonomy (NCBI): domain Eukaryota; kingdom Metazoa; phylum Chordata; class Mammalia; order Primates; family Cercopithecidae; genus Colobus; species Colobus angolensis. The sequence goes on along the minus strand of NW_012114711.1, from coordinate 8,881,220 downwards.
ATATGAGCCCAATTTATTTTTAAACGACCTGGTAATTTGTAGGAAAGATTTAAGCTACTTAAATTTTTATCAGTGGGAAACCGGGAGGCTCACGAAAATCAACCGTTGGATACCATGGTGGGAGAATGGACCCATTCCCTGAAGCCAAAGAGACAGTACTGATGGACTGCTGCTTAAAGATTTATGTTCAAATCGAAACAGAAGAGAAGACCTAATTTAACATAAATTTAATCTGCTTTAAAAGTCAAAAATAAAGCAAGTTCAATGTCAGCTTACATATGTGACCAAATCTGTACCTGAAACTAATTTTCTGATTAGGATTTGAAATCAAAGCCCTAGGAATTTTTTTGAGACACTTCATCGGCTTGCATTTGGGGCATGAAAGATTCACTTCTCAGTTCAGGGAGTGAGTAAGGGGATATCAAACTTCCCATAGCCATTGCAACGTGAAGTCTTGGTTGAGGCACCGAGGCTGGACATCTCTGCAGACTCATAACCATCCCCACTGCCTTGCATTACTGATTGCATGAATCATATGTTTGGAGTTAACTCCCATGAGGCTTCCTTCATAAACCATAGTTCTGCTATTCCCCATCTCCCCACATGAGTGGTGCTGCTTATGCATTTAAGCATGACTTTGATGAGCTCTGGTATATATAAAAAAAAAACTAAAAATTATTAATCCACATTAACTTGTCTTCTCACCCTTGGGAGAGGACCACTACAATTCTAAGAATTGTGTATATATTTTGGTATAAATGTAAAATCTTTGGTATAAATGCAAAAATCTTTCAAATGAGCTATCTATAAGCATCATTCTTCATATTCAATATAGTATCGTAATCTAATATTCAATTTTTGTCTTGATATACATAACTACCAACCTTCCCTTCTCTGTGAATTACTGTTGTAGAGACGGATGCACATATCCATATTTATATATACGTACATCTATACACATCTGCATTATATTTATATAGACATATACATATTACATATAGCCAAAATCAAAAGAAACAGTTTGATTAGTCATTGATACATCACTAAAGTCTTTGAATCATCCACTTTACGGAGAAAGATGTCAATATAAATATTTAGAAAGGAAGTGGGAGGCCAAGGCAGGAGGATCACTTGAGGCCAGGACCTTGAGACCAGCCTGGGCAACAAAGCAAGACTCTGTCTATACAAAAATAATTTTAAAAAGAGAAAGGAAAAAAAATCCTCCATAATGGTTTAATCTGTCCTGAAACTACAAGCACAAAATGTGTAAATATACAGTACCTCATTTACTAGTGCTAAAAATAAGCCAATTTAGTCATAGAAAAGTTTGAAAAGATGAACAAAGCACTGTGCAGTTGGACTCCATTTGCTTCAGTTTTCTCCTCCAGAAACACTTTCTCCCCTGCACTAGAGTCTGTCCATGAAACACTGACAAATTGTATTGCATCAGTGGAGTCCAATGCCCTCTGGTTTCTCAATGAACATGGTTAGTGGGAGCCCCAGCAGGAGACCAGAGGAAAGATGATACATTCCCCTGGTTCATGCCCTTGTGAGGGCACCCTGGTCGATGTACCACAAGTCTCTTGACCTCTCACCACTGCCTGCTTATACAGTTCTCTTCTTTGTGGTTCTAGAAATCTCTACCCCTCTATCTGCCCTGCCAGGGATTGTGACAGCTCCACCTTAAGCTCCATGTTTCCTCTGTATCCCTTGTGGTTCCTTTACCCAATTCCCAAACCTTTGTAATTGGTCTTTCCATAATTCCTCATCAAATTATCCTCCTCTCAGTGTTATTTCTGTTTCTTCCTACAACTGACTGATACAGGTGGCATTCCTGCCTTGCCAGCCTTTACAGTGTGCTCAAGGAAAAGACAGTTTCTTTATAACAGCTGTCTTTAAGTAGATGCAAACACATACATGCAAACAGGAGAAAAGGTCACTTTGAGTTGTTATGATCTAGAAAGGTTTCACAAAGTCCACATGGCATTAAAAATGGACCTTTAAGGGCTCTCGGGTAAGACTGCAGGAGATACGGTAATCACTACAAGGTGAAGAAAAGAACAGTCCCCTACCTGAAAGGCAGCAAAGTACATACAATTTTCACAAACAGCTAGACATCTAGTGTGTTTAAGTGAAGCTGGGGAATAATGGAAGGAAGACTGGAAAGTGAGGCTGGAGGATACTGAATGTCAAGATTAACCATCCTTACAAAATCTATTCTGTGGAAAATGAAAGACTACTGAGAATCTCCACACAAAAGAGAAATATTAGCAAAGCATTAAGAGTGTGTGATTGCATGTGTATATGTTTATGAAACTGTATCCCACCAGAATGTAATCTTCATCAAACTAGGGCCCATATCTATTTTACTTTGCTATTCCCAGCACATATTAGCTACTTAATTAATAGCTGATAAAAAAGAGTGATTGAATAATGAAAGAAATTTTAGAAATTCTTTTATAGGTACTAGAAAAACACACTGGGTAATGGACCTTAAATCAGGATGTGGCCAGTGAAGACAGGAAGGAGGAGAGTGAGACTGACAATCCAAGATCCACTGATCAGAACCCAGCACACCTATTGCAAGTGTGGACAGCTCCTCATCACTATATAGGTAGCCTTCGGGGTCAAGGAAAACTCTGCTGTTAGAGATTTAGAAACATGTCAGAATAAAACAAAACCCATATTCTGAAATACCCAGTTGCAGAAACAAATCTAAATGTCCAGAAGAAAAACTAGATAACATCATAAACAACATGAATTAAAATATGAGGATCTTTTTTTAGAGTTATAGAAATGGATACCAACATAAAAGGAAAAATCAAAGAGCTGAGTAAATTTTGGAAGGCTAAAATTAGAGCTGAAAAGATAAAAACTAAGTGGAGGATAGGGGTCATGGTCACACCTGTGCTGTGCATTGCCATCCTTGGGAACTAAGTTGCCACCGTGCCCTGGGACTGAGAAGCCAAAGTGCTGCACTATCGAAGGATCTGGAGCCACCAATATGCTGTGCCCTTCACCCCGGGGCCTTAATGTTGACACCCCAGGTCTCAGGTTGCCATGGACCCTGCCATTTTCTAGGGCCTGAGCCACCACAGTGCCCCTTCATCTTTGGGACTGTGCTACTGCTGCACCTTACCATCTAAATTCTAAGCCACTCCATCCCTATACTCCCAGGCCTAAACCACTGGGCCACACCCTAGAGTCCCCAGCCCTATCCCCACAAGTGATCTACACATGCCCACACCTCAGTGATTGTACCCATGCCCCAAGATCCAGGTGCTGCAGTAGTTCCATGAGCCCCTGAGCCTAAAACTCCGATTCTGCAGCCACCCTGAGTGCACTCTGGAATCCAACACTGTAGTGGCTACTTGGGGCCACACCAGACCCAATGACGAGGCCGATCCCCTCAGCCAGAACTTCCCCCCATAGAGAAAAGGAGAACAGGTGAACCCTAGCAATCTTTGATACCAAGGACCCCAACATTCCTCTTCTGCCGCTGCCACTGCCACAAATATCCACAGTCATGGCCCCTACAGTGTTTGCCCCCTACTGACGTTAGCCTGTCCAAAGGCTACACCACTGTACTCCCCCAATAACAGATCCACCAGAACCCACACAACTGACACCCTCCCACCAACTTACAACTGAATTTTTTCCCCACTGAAGCCAGTCAACAAAGCTTGGAAGAGGTGATTGCTCTTCAAATGTGCAGACTTCAACACAAGGCCACAAGAAACATGATGGGGGAAAAGTGACATAACCAAAGAAACACAACAATTCACAAGTCACTGACCCTGAATAAAAGGATATCATTGAAATTTCCGAAAAGGAATTCACAATAATTATTTTAAAGAGCTCACTGAAAGAGAACACAAATAGACAACAAGATCAGAAAAGCAATACATGAACAAAATTAGAAATTCAATGGAACTAAATAAATCCTAAGAACCATACAAAAATCCAGGAGCAGAAAAGTGCTATGAATGAAATTTTAAGCTGTAATAGCTTCAACAGTAGACTTGATCAAGCTAAAGAAAGAATATGTAAACTTAAAGACAAATATTTGGAAAGTACCCAGTCAGAGAAGACAAAAAAAAAAAAAGGAAAAAAGTTAAAAGGAGTAAAGGAAGCATAAGGGACTTATGGGACACCTTTAAGTAAAAAGTAAAAAAAAATACATTATGTGAGTCCTAAAAAGAAGAGAAAGAGAAAAGAACAAAAAGCTTATTTAAAGACATAATAGCTGAAAACTTCTCAAATCTCATGAAACTTACAGGTTGAGTATTCCTGATTAAAAATCTAGAATTCAAAATGTTCCAAAATCCACAACTTTTTGAGCACTGACATGATACTCAAAGGCAATGCTTTCTGGAGCATGTTGAATTTCTGATTTCCATATTAGAGAGGATGAGCTGATGATAAGAATACCTTACCAAAAATATGAAAAAAGTCAAAAAGCAAAAACACTGCTGGTCCCAAGCATTTCAGGTAAGAGATACTTGCTGTGATCTGGATGTGGTTTGTCACCACCAAAACTCATGTTGAAATTTGATCTCCAATGTTGTAGTATTGGGAGATGGGGCCTACTGGAAGGTGTTTGGGTCATGGGGGAAGATCCCTCACAGTTGGGTTGCTGCTATTATTTTTATAGTGAATTCTCACTCTGGTGAGACTGGGTTAGTTCTCAGAAGTAGATTACTTCCTGAGAGACTGGATTATTATAAAGCTAGGATACCCTTGGGTTTTGTCTCTTTGCATGTGTCTTCTTCCCCTTTGACTTTCTTTGCCATATAATGATGCAGCACTGAAACCCTCACAAAAGCAAGGGTCATGCCTTTGAACTTTTCTGCCTGCAGAACCATGAACTAATAAACCTCTTTTTAATAAATTATGCAGTCTCTGATATGCTATTGTAACAACATAAAATGGATGAAGACAACACTCAACCTATATTAATATGGAGGTATAGAAAGCTCAGAAGTCTTCAATAAAGTTCAACCCAAACAAGACTATACCTAGACATATTATAATCGAATTTCAAAAAAATCCAAGACAGAATCTTGAAAGCAGCAAAGAAAAATCCTCACATAAAAGGAAACCTCCATAAGGTTATCAGTGAATTTCTCATTAGAAACTTTGCAGGCCAGGAGAAAGTGGGGTGACATATTCAAAGTACTGAAGAAAAGAAACTGCCAACCAAGATACTATATCTGATAATGCTGCACTTCAGAAATGAAAAATACAGACTTTCCCAAACAAACAAATGCAGAGGGAATTCATCACCACTAGACTTGCCCTACAAGAAATGCTAAATGGAGTTCAAGTGGAAATGAAAGGATACTAATGACAAAAATAGAAACATATGAAGCAGAAAATTCACTGATAACAAGTAAATATATACTCAAATGCAGAATACTCTACTTTTGTAATGGTGCTGTGTAAATTACATTTAACCTAGTATAAAGGTTAAATAACAAAGTATTAAAAATAACTACAATATCTTCTTAACGGATACACAATATAAAAAGATGCAAATTGTGACACTGAAAACATTAAATGTTGGGCAAGTAATCAGAAGGGTAGAGTTTTTGTATGCAACTGAACTTAAGTTGTTATCAGCTTAAAATAGACTGGTATAATCACAAAATGTAATCCTCACAGTAACCACAAAGCAAAATAGCCAATACTCGGAAGGTAAAGGAAAAGGAATCAAACCATACCACAACAAATAATCATGTCCCAAAGGAAGAAAAGAACAACAGAGAGAAAAATAAAGAAAAAAAAGAAACTGCAAAACTGTCAGAAACAATTACCAAAATGGCAATCATAAGTCCTTACCTATAAATTAAGTTCAGTTGCATACAAAAACTCTATTCTACTTTAAGTGTAAATGGTTTAAATTCATCCATCAAAAGACAGAGTGGCTAAGCAAAAGTTTTTTCAAATCCAACTTTATGCTGCCTATAAGAAACTCACTTTAGCTTTCAGGACACGTATAGGCTAAAAGTGAAGGGATGGAAAAAGGTATTCTATGCAAATGACAACTAAAAGAGAGCAAATGTGTCTATACTTACACACAATAGGCTCTAAGTCAATAAACCATAATGAGAAAAAACAGATTATATTATGATAAAGGGTCAATATATTAAAAAGATATAACAATAGTAAATATATATACCCCCAACATTAGAGAAACTAAATATGTAAAATGAATATAAACAGAATTTAAAGGAAGAATAAACAACAGCATAGTAATAATAGAGGACTTTAATTTCTCACTTTCAACAGTGAATAGAACATCCAGACAGAAAATCAATATGGAAACAATGCACCTGAACAACACTATAAACCAAAGGAATCTAAAAGACATATACAGAATATCCCATTCAACAGCAGAATATATATTCTTCTCAATTGTACAAGAGCATTCTCCAGGAGAGGTCATATTTGGGGACACAAAACAAGTCTTAACAAATTTAGGAAGATTGAAATATATGGAGTATCTATTTTGACTACAATCGTATGAAACAAAAAAACAGTAATAGGAAGGAAACTCACAAATGTGAGAAAATTAAACAACACACTCCTGAACAACTAATAGGTCAAGAAGAAATCAGAGGGAAACCAAAAACTATCTTGAGACAAACAAATATGGAAATACAACCTACCAAAGCTTATGAGATGTAGCAAAAATAACTCTAAAGGAGATATATCAATGAATGTCTACATTGAGAAAATGAGAGAACTCTAACTTTACACCTCAAGAAATTAGAAAAAGGAGAAGGAACTAAGCTCAGAGATAGCAGAAGGAAGGAAATAAGAAAGATTAGAGTAGAAATAAATAAAATAGATACTAGAAAACCAATAGAAAACATCAATAGAGCTGAGTTGCTTTTCTGAAATAACCAAAAATCAACAAACCTTCAGCTAGACTAAAAAAGAAAAGATTCAAATCAAATTAGAAATGAAAGAGGAGACATTACAGTTAATACCACAAATACAAAGAATCATGAGACTACTCTGAAAAAATTATATACCAACAAATTGGATAATCTAGAAAAACTGGACAAATCCCTAGAAACCTACAACCTACCATGACTAAATCATGAAGAAACAGAAAATCCAAGCAGATCAGTTATGACACAGAGGATTGAATTGGTAATCAACAATCTCCCAACAAAGAAAAGCCCAGGACAAGATACTTTCATGAGTAGGGTCTACCAAACATTTAAAGAAGAATTAATACCAATCCATTTCAAACTCTTTCAAAAAGTGAAGAGAAAGAAACCCTTCCAAATTTATTTTATGAGACCAGTATAATCCTGATATCAAAGCCATACCAAGACAGTCCAAGACAAAAAAATTGTAGGCCCAAATCGCTGATGGGCATAGATGCAGAAATCTTCAACAAAATATCAAAAATATCAAAATAGCAAATAGAATTCTACAGCATATAAAAGGGATTATACACTGTGATGAAGTGGAGGTATCCTTGACATGCAAGGATAGTTCAACATACACAAATCAATAAATGTGATACACCACATTAACAGAATGAAAGTAAAGCATTATATGATTACATCTATACATGTGGAAAAATCATCTGTCAAATTTCAACATCCTTTTACAGTAACTCTCAACAAATTAGGTATAGAAGGAATATACCTCAACGTATGATACATTGGTTTATTATACATATGATATATGGCCATATATGATAAACCTACAGCAAACAACATACTCAATTGTGAAAAATTCAAAGCATTTCCTCTAACATCAAAAAAAAAAAAAAAAAGACAAAGAATGCCCACTCTCACCACTTCTGTTCAAATAGTACTGGAATTGCTTGCCAAAAAAAGAAAAAGAAAAGACACACGAATTGGAAAGAAAGAAAGAAAATAGTCTCTGTTTACAGATGGACATGATGTTGTATATAGAAAACCTTAAAGATTCCACAAAAACACTGTTAAAACTAGTAAAATCAGCAATTTCAAGTCACAAAATCTACATACAACTACCAGTTGTGTTTCTGTACAGTAACAACAAGCCATACAAAATATAAGAGAACATTCCTGTTAACAATATAATCAAAAAGAATAAAATGCTTAGGCATAAAGTTAACCAAGGAGGTGAAATAAATCTAAACTGAAAATTATAAAACACTGATGAAAAAAATTGAAGGCATAAATAAATGGAAATAAATTCCATGTTCACAGATTGGAAGAATATTGTTAAAATGTTTATATTATCCAAAGCAATCTACAGATTTAATGCAATCTCTATCAAAATCCTAATGACATTTTTCACAGAAATAGAAAAAAAAATACTAAAATTTGCATGGAACAAAAGACCTTGAATAGCCAGAGCAATCTTGAGATAGGCAAATTGAACAGAATAGAGACACCAGAAATAAACCAATGTATATACAATTAAGTAATCTTCAAAAAGGTGCCAAGAACACACAATGTGCAAAAGATTGTCTGTCAATACACAAGGCTGGGAAACTGGATGTCCATATGCCAAAGACTAAAATTGTACCCTTACCTTGCAGCATATACAAAAATCAACTCAAAATGTATTAAAGACTTAAACACTGAGTCCGTAAAATCCTAGAAGAAAACAAAGCAGAAAATCTTCTTGATATTGTTATTCACAAAGATTTTATGAGTATGACTCTAAAAACACTTGCAGCAAAACAAAAGTAAACAAGTGGAACTGCAACAAACTAAAAAGTTTCTTCATAGCAAAGCAAACAATCTACAAAATGCAAAAACAACCTATACAATGGGACAAAATATTTGAAAACTATATATTGAATGGGCATTAACATTCAAAATATAAGAGGAAATCACAACTCAACAGTAAAAAAAAAAACCCTCAATTTAAAAATAGGTTAAGAACTTGAATAGACATTTTTCCAAGGAAGACATACAAATGGTCAACAGATATATGAAAAACTGCTCAACATCACCAATCATCAGGGAAATGCTAATCAAAACCACAATGAGATATCACCTCACGGCTGCTAGGATGGTTGTTATCAAAAAGTCAAATGATAAAAAGTGTTAGTGAGGACGAGAAGAAAAGGAACACACTGTTGGTGGGAACATAAATTGTTACCACAAAGAATTGTTCTATAAAGAAAACAGTATAGAGGTTCCTCAAAAACCAAAAATAGAACTACCATATGACCCAGCACTCTTTCTTTTAGATATATATGAATATATACATATCCAATTTATCCAAAGAAATTGAAATCAGTATGTTGAACAGATAAGTGCACTACCAGAAAATGTCTCTTCATATGCTACCAAGATATGGGGTCAACCTAAATGTCAGTGGATAAAGAGATAAAAAATGGAGTGTCTGTGGGCATTTGTGCGTGCCTGTGTGTGTGTGTGTGTATATATATACACACATACATACATACATATGTATATACATAAAATGGAATATTCTTGAGCCCTAAAAAAAGGAAATGCTGCCATGTGCAACAATATGGATAAACCTGGAGAACATTATACAAAGTAAAATAAGCTAAACACAAAAGACAAACATTGTGTGATCTCATATACATATGGAATCTAAAAAAGTCAAACCCATAGAAGCAAAGAATAGAATGGTGGTTTACCAGTGACTTGGGTGGAAGGGTTTGGGATATGTTGGTCAAAAGATACAAAATTTCAGTTAGGCAGAATAATTTAAGGAGATCTATTGAACAATATGGTGACTATAGTTAATAACAATGTATTATACATTTGAAAATTGTTAAGAGTAGATTTTGTGTTCTTACCACATAAAAATGTATATAATACATGCTAGCTCAATTTAGATATTTCATAATGTACACACATTTTGAAACAATATATCTCATTTCCTAAATACGTTTGTATTTATTAGTTAAAAATAAATAATTGTTTAAAAAATAAGCTAGACACAGATAAACTAGTTTGACTGTGGTAATCACTTCACAACATATATCAAAACATTATGTTGTACACTTTAAATACACACAAATTTTACTTGCCAGTTATATCTCCATAAAACTGGAGGAGAATAAAACTGTTGACGGCCAAGGTTTCCCAAAGCTTACTCAGGCATCACTCGTGAATCCCTGTATGAATTTACACAGAATGAGCAAGTGATAGCAATTTTCTGTTTATATCATGCAACAAAGTTTTTCTGAAAATGTGTTATTATTTTTTTTTAAAGTAGAGCTATTTGTGGAAGAATAATGAAGCATATTGTAGCCAGATATGACCCCAAAAATACTGAAGTTTGAGAAACAAGGAAAAGAGCAAAGTGATATAAGTACTTACAATAATTTTCTTTCTAAGGGAATTCCATTTAGGGTGAGGAAAGGGGGTTTAATCATCTGGTTTGGTGATTCTGAAAGGTAGTACCACCAGCCAAGATTACACTGAAGTTGAAGTTGGAATTCTGAAGCCTAGGTAACCAGGAGTTCTGGATATAAATAATTTTTTTTTTTTTTTGATATGGACTCTCATTCTGTCACCCAGGCTGGAGTGCAGTAGCATGATCTCAGCTCACTGCAACCTCCACCTCCTGGGTTCAAGCAATCCTTTTGCCTCAGCCTCCCAAGTAGCTGGGACTACATGCGCACGCCACCATGCCTGGCTAATTTTTGTATTTCTAGTAGAGACAGGGTTTCACCATATTGGTCAGGCTGGTTTCGAACTCCTGACCTCAGGTGATCCACCCGCCTTGGCCTCCCAACGTGCCGAGATTACAGGCCTTAGCCACTGCACCCGGCCTATAATTAAATCTTTAAGGCAAAATGCAAATGCAAACCACTGGAAATTTCTGGCATCATTACAACTTCCCTAAGCCTTTTAGGTTCTGCTCCTTGATTTCTGTACAACCTTGAAAAGTTCTTTAACTTCTCTATACACAAATACCTTCATCTGTAAAATAGGTTAACTCCAAAATGGGATTATTAGATTATTTAAATAAAGTATTTTCTTGAAAAGATGTGAAACATGGTAAGTGAAGAATAAATGTCACATCTCTCCTTTTTAATGGTAGGATTTCAAATAAAGGAGGACAAGCATTGGATAGACACACACATACCATCTTTAAAGTTACTCACTCTACCTACATAAAAGGCCCTGACATAGTTTGGATGTTGTCCCCTCTCAATTTCGTGTTGAATTTTAATTCCCAATTTTGGAGGTGGGGTCTAGTGTGAGGTGATTGGATCATGGGGACAAATTTCTCATGGCTTGGTGTTGTCCTCGTGATAGTGAGTGAGTTCACACAAGATCTGGTTGTTTATGTGGCACCTCTCCTGCCCCCACACCCTCTCTCTTGCTCACGCTCTCACCATGTCTGTACCCGCTTCACCTTTTGCCATGATTGAAAGCGTCCTGAGGCCTTCCCGGAAGCCAAGTGGTTGCCAGCACCATGCTTCCTTAAAGCCTCCAGAACCAAGAACCAATTAAACCTCTTTTCTATCAAAATTACCCAGCCTCAGGTATTTATAGCAATACAAGAATGGCCTAACAGTACAGGTGTTACACTGCATTAATTAGGGTTCTTGATCACACATTGCAAAAAGTAATCCAAGTTAACTAAACGAAACAAAAGAGCTTATTCTAAGAACCTAGGGGCCTCAAGAAGGAATCTGAACCATGGCCTGAAAAAACAATTAGACCAAGCATGGTTGGTCATAACGGTAATTCCAGCACTTTGAGAGGTGAAGGAGGAAGGATCACTTGAGCCCAGGAGTTCAATACCAGCAGGAGGCTGAAGCAGAAGGATCAATTGAGCCTGGGAGGTCAAGGCTACTGTGAGCCCCCTGGTTCAGCCCATTGCATCCCAGTCTGAGTGACAGAGCAAGAACCTGTCTCAAAAAAGAAAAAAAAAAAGAAAGGAAAAAGGAAAAACATTCAAACTCTCTCAATTTCTGACCTCAATCTTTATATATATACACACACATATATACACACATATATACATATATACACATATATACATATACACACATATATACATATATATACACACATATATACATATATACATATACACACATATATATGTACATATATATATATATGCTTCCCTTTTGTTGTTGTTGTTGTTCTTTCTCTCTCTCCCTAAAAACTAACTTCTTCTGTGTCTCCAGTCCCTGGTGTACATTCTATTGGTTCAGTCACTCAGAGAAACTGAATTTCTTCCTTTGTTTCAAATCCAAATTATCAGAGAAGGACTCTGATTGGCTCAGTTTGGGTCTAGAGCCCAGCTGATTGAATAAACAACATCCAATATTGTGGGGTAATGTGTCAAGGCTGCTAGATGAGTTCTGCAGTGAGTAAAAGGGTCTGTTAAAGAGGGTGGAGGGTTTATTATGAATTGAGATGACTCTTACTCAATATAGCTGCTCAAGGATTCCTGCTGTTTTTGCTACAGTTCTGTTACTATAAATAACTTTTTAAAAAATTATTACTAGTGGGTAGCAACTTAATAACAAGTCAAATACATATCATACATTTGAGTAATTTCCTTCAAGAAAATTTAATGATATAATTCATTGGAATAAAATACTAATGGGCATATATTTCTCCAATATTTTTGTATTAATTAAAACTAAAGCTTGATAAGTATCCAACCATAGAGAATCATTAAATTATGAAATATCAATTTTCAGTGAACTCCTACGTAGTCATCCAAAATGCCCATAATGGATACAGGAAAAATGCTTTTGATAAAAGTCAGAATTTTGTGTCTTGCCTTTGTTTTCAATTAACAATGAACAACCACATAAGCTGCCTCAAATACTTTCGAAAGAAAGGGCTTTGTGAATTTTTTAAATACATTTTAAAATACAAATTCATAAGAACACATCCATTATTAATAAGAAAAATCACTGTTTTGTTAAAAGAGTGAAATTAAGGGTTATTTTTCCATTTGTGCTTCAAAATTTGATTAATAGTAAAAGTAACACTATTTTTTTACAGTCATGTATCACTTAATGACAGGGATGCCTTCTGAGAAATGTGTCATTAGGCAAGTCTGTCACTGTGTGATCACAGAATGTACTCACATTCTATGAGTATAAGAGATGTAGCCTACGACACACCTAAGCTATATAGTATAGCCTATTATTCCTAGGCTACAAAGCTATACAGCATGTTACTGTACTGAATACGGTAGGCAACCACAACATAATGGTAAGTATCTGTGTATCTAAACATAACTAAATGTAGAAAAGACACAGTAAAAATATAGTATAAAAGACAAAAAAAAAAAGGTACACTTGTATAGGGAACTTACCCACCATGAGTGGAGCTTGCAGGACTGGAAGTTGCTCTAGATGAGTCAGTGAGTGGTCAGTGAATGTGAAGGTCCAGTACATCACTGTACACTACCCTAGACTTTATAAACACAGCACAATTATGCTACATTAAATGTTTAAAATATTTTTTTCTTTTTTTAAAACAAGGTCTCATTCTGTCTCCCAGGCTGGAGTGCAGTAGCGTGAGCATAGCTTGATCATGCTTCAATTGCTGCAGCCTCAAAATCCTTGGCTCAAGTGATCCTCTTGCCTCAGCCTCCCAAAGCACTGGGATTACGGGCATGAGCCACTGCACTCAGCATATTCTTCTCTAATAATAAATTAACTTAGCCACTGTAACATTTTTACTTTATAAATGCTTTAATTTTTAAATATATTTTTGACATTACAACAGCCACAACATCACTAGGCAATAAACATTTTTCAAACCCATTATAATCTAATGGGACCACTATCATACATTAGGTCCATAAATGCCCAAAATGTTGTCATGTGGCACATGAATGTATGGAGTTTAGTCTCTATACTAGGTTCTACATTGTGTGTTTTACATAAATGAGTTAATTTAATCCTCAGAGCAATTCTGAAAAGTTGATATTGTAACTGCCACTTACAGATGAGAATTGAAGGTTTGATAAGTCAAGGAAACTGACCAGAGTCATGAACTTCAAAGCCACACAGCAACTTAAGAGTCTTATTAGACTCAAGTCTGGATGGTTCCAGAGCTGGTTACTGCTTTTCAAAACGATGTATGTGCTTGTGTATGTGCATATGTGTGCATGTGTTCAGAAATATGAGTGAAAATTTCAGAGTCAAATAAAATTGAAACAATAGATCCATTATCTGTTGACAGCCAACTGAAACCCTGAGTAAGAATAAAACAAATTCAACTATCGCAGCATTCCCCAGAGGCGTGTCAAACATCAAATTAGCTTAGTTAACAACATGTATAAACTCCAAAAACATTCAATGTTTAGATTCCATAACTCCCATTTTCTCAATAGTTCTTTAAAAAAGTAAATCTTTCACAAACTAATCTCCACCAACTAATTAGCTTGATACTAGAACTCTGAGTATAATTGATATTTGCTGAGATATTAATGTATCCTTTCCTATCATGGTTTTCCCTCAGGCAAAATGAAACAAGTACAACACATTTTAAAGTCATTTCACAGATCAAATCACTCAGAGATATGATATAATTAGTCTTATGACAGTATGTATTTAATTAAATTAGGGAGGAACAATTAATTAAATGACAAAAAGGATGAAAACATTAAAAATTAACATACTATTGACATTAATATATCAAAATGAGAATGTCATTATAGATACAAATATTTAAATTGGTAAGATTCACACAAAGAACAAAAATTTGCTGTTGCAAGCATTCTGACTGTGGCAGAATTAGAAAGTCTTTTAAAGTTACAAGAATGGAAGAATTAAGTATTCCCCATAGTTTCTGTAAAGCATTTGATAAGATAAATTTAAGAAGACAATATCTGTAATTTTAACCAAGCAAGATTTTCTTGGTACAATATTTTCATTAAATTTTGTCTTTTTGTGTTTTAGAGCTCACATGCTCTTGAATAATACATTCAATGTTCCTTGTTACAGTCTTAGCACAATAAATTCTCAGCTTTTCACACTGGATGTATTAACGTCTGCAAGCGACTATTTTGCCATCACCAAAGTAAGTTTCTGCTATCTACTGCTGTCAAGGTGTGTTAATAAGTTTATAGAAGCTTAATGACCCAGAGACTTCACATTAATACTAAAGTAACATAATATTCAAGAAGATGTGGAATGAACTGAGGAGATAGAACACCTTCAACATCTTCTTTTGTTTACAAATTAAAGATCTGACACTATTCCCTAAAAGGAGGCATCTTGACAGATCTAACACTAACAGAAAGGCTTTTAATTTGGTTTTTTATTTATCCAAACTAATTGCTTTGCGTTATCTGTAACCTTTTTTTTCTTACATGTCAGTATTTGATGGTCTGTTGAGAGGAACTTGGCCACAAATTCCCCCCTAAAATATAGAGGGAACTTCAGATGGATAAATAGGAAATCAAGAGAAAAAGTTAAATATACTAGGATAGTAGTAAATATACTAGGATAGTAACAATTACTAAAATAATAATAATGATAATAGTGGCAGCAGAGTATTTACTATTAGTATTAATAGTAAAATAGGAGTAGTAGTAAGATACCCTCATGTGTTTAAGCATATTTTTTCTAATGAATTATAGTTCGGGTGGTTAGAATTAGATATGTACTAAATAAAACCCCCTTAATCTGCTGCCCTACCCGCAAAAGAGTAATCCAAGTTAAAAATTAAAAGATGGGGGCAGACGCAGTGGCTCACGTCTGTAATCCCAGCACTTTGGGAGGCCAAGGCAGGTGGATCACTTGAGGTCAGGAGTTCGAGACCAGCCTGTCCAACATGGTGAAACCCCATGTCTACTAAAAATACAAAAATTAGCCGACATGGTGGTGTGCACCTGTAATCTCAGCTACTCAGGAGGCTGAGACAGGGGAATCATTTGAACCTGGGAGGTGGAGGTTGCAGTGAGCTGACAGTACACCATTGCATTCCAGCCTGAGTGACAGAGCGAGACTCTGTCTCCAAAAAAAAAAAAAAAAAAATTAACAGATGTGAAAATGAATGTACTGGGCAAATACAAATGAAAAGAAAGCAAAGTTTCTGGATTTGATATCAAAAAGGTGTAATATAACCCAAAAGTATTAAGCAAATATGCATAATTTATAATGTCAAAGAGGACAATTCATAACAAAATTATAACAACTTACAAATGTGTAGGAACCAGAAAGCTTAGCAGCAGCATTCTTAAATAGAAGGTATGTGATATAAGAAACAACAGACAACAAATAGAGCTGGAGAATTAACTTCTATCAATGACATATCAAGTCAAGTGATAATGACACCACAAGTGGTCAAAAATATAACAGAGAATATAGGATATTTTAATGACATAATTAAGTAGACATATTTTATAAATGTCTATGAAAACAGATAATATGCCTTCTATAAATATTAATAAACATTAAAACTGACCATATATTAAGCTATTAGAGAGCATCTCATTAAATTCTGAAAGGTGGAAATAAAACAATAATCTTTCCTTACAATATAATAAAATTAAAAATTGATAGCATCAGAAAAGAATAAGTCTCTTTCCCTGAAAACTAAATAAGTTGCTCTAAAAACAGCTCTTCAAAGAGAGGCAAAATAAATTTGCAGAATTAAAAATAATACAGCTAAAGCAGTATGTAGAGAAAAGTTCAAAGCCTTAAATGTTTGTATCATTAAGAAACTGGTCAGGTACCATCAAGACAGCAAGGGGACACAGATAGCAGAAAGGAGTGAAGCTAGGTAGCAGCCTATCTGGGATCAATACCAGTCAGGAGAAGCTCTCCAACACGGGAAAGGGTGTATGAGTGGGAGCCCCCTGGGGGATTCACAGTCTCCACAGGGACCTGTGCAAGACTGGGAATGGGAGAATGCCCCAGCCCCCCTCTCCAAGTACCCCCTACTATGCTTCTAAACTGAGGCAGAAAGCTACCCAGAGTTTTTGCAGAGGAAACGCTCAAGTCCAAGGGGACTTCTAACAAGCCCCAGATCCTGGAACAGACCCGTACCGGCATCACAGCCCAGAAAGAGGCTGCAGTCGTGGTGCCTGGGAGCAGTAAGATGGCTCTAACCCTACGTGCCAGACAAGTCTCAGTGCCAGCTGAGTGATCCCACACCTACCTGAACTCAGCCAGTAGTTGCAGCCTCCTGCTGTCCCAGGAAACACCCGGAAGGCAGGGCAGGAGACCCTGCCCACCCTGCCACTGGTAGCCAGGTGAGCCCCACCTGCTAGAGCTTCTAGCTCAGCGATTCTACATCTGCCTGAACTCTGCAGAGGAGCACAGCCTCCTGTTGCCCTGGGAAATACCCAGATGGCAGAGAAAGCAACTCAGCCAACTCGTACCTCTTGTAGCCACATTGGCCATAACCTCTAGAGCTTCCAGCCCAGCAGTCTGGCTTCTGCCTGAACTCTGCCAGCAGTCACAACCCCTGGTACTCCTAGGAAGCACCCAGACAGATTAAGTGATCTCATTCACCTTAGCAGCTCCTACCTGAGCAGGACTTGCTGGCTTAGGTGGTGCCCAAGCAGGGAGGAGCCCTCACTCTAGGACCACTAAGAGAGGTAAGATGCCCAGGTTTGCAAACCAGTGAAGGAGCAGGGTGTGGCTCTCCTGATCGGGCTGCCCTGGCAAGGATACCTCCTGTCTACCAACCACAGTGCCTGCCTGAGGGAGCCCCATGAACCGGAACACCCAACAGACAAAACAGGGGCACAAAGCCGGCAATCAGAGAGGGTTCCTCCAAGGCCCAGGAGTGGACTAGATAAGTAGGTCATGTCTCCCCACTGTCTATTAGAAAACACTATGGCCAACTCTGCCAAAACACAAAAGTCTTGCAGCAGAGCAAGGGCCTATCTGCTGGCTAACACTCATAAGTACACCTACTGGATCTCAGTCAAATGCGCAAGACCATAATTTGTTGCGAGTATACAGAACCTGTGAAAACTAAGAAAGACGCCCACCAGCCCCCCACCCCAACCAATGTACCAATGCATGTGTACTTCACCACAACACCACAGCTTCCAGCACATGCAAGCAAGCACTGATCCTGCTGCCAGCACCCCAGTGACATGGTTTGGCCAGCAACCCCCGTCAAAGTGTTAATACCAGCAGACTGAAAACATCTCAGCCCCTCCAGGGCAGCAGATTCCTAGTCCTGAGGGGCCAAAGAACAAAGCTGAGACCCTCGTACCAGCCCCCCAGCATTAGAGGACACAATCCAGGAGTACTGAGCTGAGCATTGGCCACCCAAAATTTTCCAGAACCAAAGCCAGTCAATTGAACCTACCTTATACCACAATCAAACCCTCAAGGACATCAAAGAAGATAAAAGAAAAAAAAAATCCAAAGGACACAAACTGCAAAGATTAAAGGAGCATTAGCCCACACAGATGAGAAAGAACTAGCACAAGAACTCTGGCCACTAAAAAGCCACAGTGTCTTCTTACCTCTAAATGACTGTACTATTTCCCTAGCAATGGTTCTTAACCAGGATGAAATGGCTTAAATGACAGAAATAGAATTCAGAACATGTATAGTAACAAAGATCATCAAGATTCAGGAGAAAGCTGAAACCCAATCCAAGGAATCTAATGACAACAATAAAAAGATGCAGGAGCTGAAAGACAAAATGGACATTTTAAGAAACAACAAAACTGATCTGATAGAGCTGAAAAACTATAAAAATTTCATAATACTATTGCAAGTACTAACAGCAGAATAGAACAGACTGACAAAAGAATCTCAGAGCTCAAGGATGGGTTCTCCAAATTAAGACAAAAAAAAAAAAAAAAAGGAAAAGAATGAACAAGACCTCCAACAAACATAGGGTTATTTGAAGAGACCAAATCTATGACTCATTGGGTGAGAAAGCAAGCAATTTTGAAAATGTATTTGATGACACCATCCACAAAAATTTCCCCAACTTTACCAGAGAGGTCAACACTCAAATTCAGGAAAAGTAGAGAACCCCTACAAGATACTATTCAAGACAACCATCTCCAAGAAACATAGTCATCAGATTCCCCAAGGTCGACATGAAAGAAAAGTATTAAAAGCAGCTAGAGAGAAGGGGCAAGTTCCCTACAGAGAACCCCATCAGGCTAAAAGCAGACCTTTCAGCAGAAACCTCACCAGCCAGAAGAGATCGGGGGCCTATTTTCAGCATTCTTAAAGAAAAGAAATTCTAACCAAGAATTTCATATCCAGCCAAACTGTTTCATAAGAGAAACAGAAATGAGATCCTTTTCAGACAAGCCAATGCTAAGAGAATTCATTACTACCAACACTGCCTTACAAGAGGTCCATAAGAGAGTACTAAATATGAAAAAAAAAAAGAACATTACTGGACACCACAAAAACACACTTAAGTGCATAGATCACCGATGCTAAGCAACTACACAATCAAGTCTGCATAATAACCAACTAACAACATGATGGCAGAATCAAATCTGCTCATACGAATACGAACCTTGAATGCAGACAGGCTAAACATCCCAATTAAAAGGGAGAGGGTGGCAAGTTGGAAAAAGAAGCAAAACCCAACTGTAAGCTGTTTTCAAGAGACTCACAGGCAATGATACCCAGAGGCTCAAAGTAAAGAGATGGCAAAGCAAAACAAAACAAAACACCTCAACCAAGCAAACAGAAAACAGAAAAAAAGTGGGAGTTGCTATTCTAATTTCAGACAAAACAGACTTTAAACCAATAGCTATCAAAAGCAGACAAAGAAGGGCATTACTAATGGTTAAGGGTTTGATTCAACAGGAAGACTTAACTATTCCAAATATACATGCAACCAACACTGGAGCACCCATATTCATAAAACAAGTTCTTAGAGACCTGCAAAGAGATGTAGATAACCATACAATAATAGTGGGAGACTTAACACCCCACTAAGAGTATTAGACATGTCATTGAAGTAGACAACTAATAAAAATATTTGGTACCTGAAATCAACGCTCAATCAAATGACCCTGACTGATACCTACAGAACTCTTCACCCCAAAACAAAAGAATATACATTCTTTTCATCTGCACATGGCATGTGCATTAAAACTGACCACATTATCAGTCATAAAACAATTATCAGCAAATTCAAAAAAATCCAAAATCATATCAACCACACTCTCAGGCCACAGTGCAATTAAAACAGGAATTAATACTAAGGGGACAGCTGAAAAGACAGCCAAAAACGGACAGCTCTAGTCTGCAGCTCCCAGTGAGATCAATGCAGAAGGTGGGTGATTTCTGCATTTCCAACTGAGGTACCCGGCTCATCTCATTGGGACTGGTTAGACAGTGGGTGCAGCCCATGGAGGGTGAGCAGAAGCAGGGTGGGGTGTTACCTCACTCAGGAAGTGTAAGGTGTCAAGGAACTCCCTGCCCCAGCCAAGGGAAGACGTGAGGGACTATGCTGTGAGTAATGGTGCATTCTGGCCCAGATACTATGCTTTTTCCACGGTCTTCACAACCCACAGACCAGGAGATTCCCTCTGGTACCTACACCTTCAGGGCCCTGGGTTTCAAGCACAAAACTAGGCGGCTGTTTGAGCAGACACTGAGCTAACTGCAGGAGTTTCTTTTCATACCCAAGTGGCACCTGGAATCCTGGAATGCCAGTGAGAGAGAATTGTCCACTCCTCTGGAAAAGGGGCTGAAGCCAGAGAGACAAGTAGTATAGCTCAGTGGATCCCACCCCCGCAGAGCCCAGCAAGCTAAAATCCACTGGCTTGAAACTCTCACTGCCAGCACAGCACTCTGACATTGACCTGGGATGCTCCAGCTTGATGGGGGGAGGGGCGTCCACCATTACTGATGCTTGAGTAGGTGGTATTTCTCCCATTGAATGGGAGAAAATTTTTGCAATTTTCTCAGAGCATGAACAAAGCTGCTGCGAAGTTCAGACTGGCTGGAACTCACTGCAGTTTGGCAAAGCTGCCATAGCCAGACTGCCTCTCTAGATTCCTCCTCTCTGGGAAGGGCATCTCTGAAAAAGAGGCAGCAGCCCCAGGTAGGGGCTTATAGATAAAAATCCCATCTCCCTGGGACAGAGCACCTTGGGGAAGGGGCAGCTATGGGAGCAGCTTCAGCAGACTTAAACGTTCCTGCCTGCCAGCTCTGAAGAGAGCAGTGGATCTCCCAGCACAGCACTCAAGCTCTGCTAAGGGACAGACTGCCTCCTCAAGTGGGTCCCTGACCCCCACACCTCCTGACTGGGAGAAACCTCCCAGCAGTGATCGACAGACACATCATAAAGAGAGCTCCAGCTGGCATCTGGTGGGTGCCCCTCCGGGACAAAGCTTGCAGAGGAAGGAACAGGCAGCAATCTTTGCCATTCTGCAGCCTCCGCTGGTGATACCCAGGCAAACAGGATTTGGAGTGGACCTCCAGCAAACTCCAACAGACCTGCAGCAGAGGGGCCTGTTAGAAGGAAAGCTAACAAACAGAAAGGAATAGTAACAACATCAACAAAAAGGACATCCACACCAAAACCCCATCCGAAGGTCACCAGCGTCAAAGACCAAAGGTAGATAAATCCACAAAGATGGGGAGAAAACAGTGCAAAAAGGCTGAAAATTGCAAAAACCAGAATGTCTCTTCTCCTCCGAAGGATCACAACTCTTCAGCAGCAAGGGAACAAAACTGGATGGAGAATGAGTTTGACAAATTGACAGAAGTAGGCTTCAGAAGGTGGGTAATAACAAACTCCTCTGAGCTAAAGGAGCATATTCTAATCCAATGCAAGGAAGCTAAGAACCCTGACAAAAGGTTAGAAGAATTGCTCATTAGAATAGCCAGTTTAGAGAAGAACATAAATGACCTGATGGAGCTGAAAAACACAGCATGTGATTGCCAGGGCAATCAGGCAAGAGAAAAAATAAAGTGTATTCAAATAGAAAGAGATGAGGTCAAATTGTCTCTGTTTGCAGAAGACATGATTGTAAATTTAGAAAAGCCCATTGTCTCAGCCCAAAAACTCCTAAAGCTGATAAGCAACTTCAGCGAAGTCTCAGGATACAAAATCAGTGTGTGAAAATCACAAACATTCCTATTCACAAATAATAGAGAGTCAAATCATGAGTGAACTCCCACTCACAATTGCTACAAAGAGAATAAAATACCTAGGAATACAACTTACAAGGGATGTGAAGGACCTCTTCAAGGAGAACTACAAACCATTGCTCAAGGAAATAAGAGAGGACAGAAACAAATGGAAGAACATTACACGCTCAGGGATAGGAAGAATCAATATCGTGAAAATGGCCATACTATCCAAGGTAATTTACGAATTCAATGCCATCCCCATCAAGCTACCAATGACTTTCTTCACAGAATTGGAAAAAATTACTTTAAAGTTCATATGGAACCAAAAAAGAGCCCTCATTGCCAAGACAATCCTAAGCCAAAAGAACAAAGCTGGAGGAATCATGCTACCTGACTTCAAACTATACTACAAGGCTACAGTAACCAAAACAGCATGGTACTGTTGTTATAGACCAGTGGAACAGAACAGAGCCCTGAGAAATAATACCATACATCTATAACCATCTGATCTTTGACAAACCTGAGAAAAACAAGCAATGGGAAAAGGATTCCCTATTTAATAAATGGTGTTGGGAAAACTGGCTAGCCATATGCAGGTCCAGCCATATGAAACTGGACCCCTTCCTTATACCTTATACAAAAATTAACTCAAGATGATCGGATTAAAGACTTAAGTGTAGACTTAAAACTATTAAAACCCTAGAAGAAAACCTAGGCAATACCATTCAGGACATAGGCAAGATCAAAGACTTCATCACTAAAACACCAAAAGCAATGGCAACAAAAGCCAAATTTGATAAATGGGATCTAATAAACTAAAGAGCTTCTGCACAGCCAAAGAAACTATCATCAAAGTAAATAGATAACTTACAGAATGGGAGAAAATTTTTGCAATCTATCCTTCTGACAAAGGGCTAATATCCAGAATCTACAAATAACTTAAACAAATTTATGAGAAAAAAACAACTCCATCAAAAAGCAGTCAAAGGATATGAACAGACACTTTGCAAAAGAAGGCATTTATGCAGCTAGCAAACGTATGAAAGAAAGCTCATCATCACTGATCATTAGAGAAATGCAAGTCAAAACCACAATGAGATAACATCTCACACCAGTTAGAACGGCAATCATTAAAAAGTCAGGAAACACCAGGCCAATACCCTTGATTAACACAAATGCAAAAATCCTTAATAGGATACTAGCAAACTGAATCCAGCAGCAAATCAAAAAGCTAATCCACCACAATGAAGTAGGATAATCCACCAAGATCAAGTAGGCTTCTTCAACATATAGCGATCAATAAGTGTGATTCATCGTGTAAACATAACTAATAACAAAACCACATGATCATCTCAATAGATGTAGAAAAGGATTTCAATAAAATTCAACATCCCTTCTTGTTAAAAATCCTCAACAAACTAGGTATTGAAGGAACATACCGCAAAGTAATAAGAGCCGTCTATGACAGATTCACAGCCAACATCATCCTGAATGGGCAAAAGCTGGAAGCATTCCCCTTTGAGAACTGGAACAAGACAAGAATGCCCACTGTCACTACTCCTGTTCAACATGGTACTGGAAGATCTCGCCAAGGTGATTAGGCAAGAGAAAGAAAGAAAAGGCAGCCAAATAGGAAAAGATGAAGTCAAACTATCTGTTTACAGATGATACAATTCTATACCTAGAAAAACCCTATAAGACTCTACTCAAAAGCTCCTAGACCTGATAAACAATTTTAGCAAAGTTTCAGGATACAAAATCAATGTACAAAAATCAGTAACATTTCTATACACCAGCAACATGCAAGCTGAGAGCCAAATTAAAAGCACAATCACACTCGCAACAGCCATGAAAAGAATACCTAAGAATACAGCTAACCAGGGAGATGAACACCCCCTAGGATGAGAATTTCAAAACACTGCTGACAGAAATCAGAGACTATATAAACAAACAGAAAAACATTCCATGCTCATGGACAGGAAGCATCAATATTGTTAAAATGGCCATACTGCTCTAAGCAATTTACAGATTCAATGCTATCCCTATCAAACTACCAATGACGTTCTTCACAGAATTAGAAAAGGCTATCTTAAAATTCGTATGGAACCAAAAAGAGCCTGAATAGTCAAAGCAACCCTAACCAAAAAGAGCAAAGCTGGAGGCATCACATTACCTGACTTTGAACTATGCTATAAAGCTACAGTAACCACAACAGCATGGTACTGGTACAAATAAGTTACTAAAAGTAAAAGAAATTTAAAAATCTAAACAGAGGAATTTCCTCACCTCCAAAAAGAAAATGCATTTAAAGAAATGGGTAAAGATGTTGAATTCATATCCCTGCTGTCTCCAAAAATAACAAAATAAAAAATACCAGGGCTAGATGAATTTGTGGGATAATTTTACTAACCCTTAAAAAGCACTTCCAAGTGAATTAAAACTTTCCAAGAAAGTAAATTGAAACTTCCAAATTATTTTTATGAAGTAAACATTAGTCGTACACACACATATATACCAACTACTGCCTTATCTCACTTATTATTGCCAATATAAAAATCTTTTACAAACTATTAGGAAAGAGAATCCAGCAATAAACTAAAAGAATACTTGATAAAAATCAACAATTCAGAAAAGAAAATCCAATCATACAAGAAAATCTGGATACATTCGTAATATAAAGTATATCTCAGTCCCAAAGCCAGGATCATGCTTCACAGTGAAACACTACAGGTATCCCAATGTAATTCCAAAACAGAGCATGGGCATCCACCATCACCAGTTTGATTTAACATTGTTCTAGCCAATGAAATTAGACAATAGAATGAAATGAGAATCATGGAAACTACTGCTATTTTCAGACAATATGATCGCATACCTAAAAAATTCAAACTACTACAAGCAATGGGAGAATTCAAATTCGGTAAGTTAATAGGATGTAAAATTTAGAAACCAATTACCTTCATATATAAAAACAATTTGTTAAAGCACATATTGGAAGAAAACTTTCCATTCACAACACCACCACAAGAAGATAAAATACCTAGAAATAAACTCACCAAGACATATGTAATACCTTTATGAAGAAAACCTTTAAGTGCTTTAAAAAGTTGCTGCAGCTGTGGGGAAGCGGGCACTGTAACACATTGCTGTTGGAAGCATGAGGTGACAGAAGGGCAATCTGATAACACCAACCCAAACTACAAATGCATATACCCTTTGAGACATAACTCCACTTCTACAAATTTGTCCTAAAGTTATACTTGTCCACGTATAAAATCACACAAAATAAAAGTTCTTTCATTGCATCATTGTTTCAATGGCTGAAGATTAAGAACAATTTGCCTATCAATAGAAGAATGGTTAATTTAGGCTAATTCATATAAGGCAGTATTAGGCAGCTATGCAAACGTGATGAAGCTTTCATGTACTGATAAGAAATATCACCAAAAAATGATTTGATTAAAAAGCAAGGTGTAGAAAGGTTTGTAGAATACTGTACCTTTTGTAGAAAAAAATGAAATATGAACTTTTTAAAAAATGTGCATTGAAAACTTAAGAGCACCTAAGAAATGAATGTCAGTGCTGGGCATGTGGATAACGCAAGCAGATGCAAGATGAGGTTGGATGGGAGTCTATGAAGTGGCACCCTGCAGATTACTTTTTAATCACAGCAACATAACATAATGCCTACTTACAAAATTAAGCTAAAAGAAAACGTTGCTAGTGGCATTAAAAATTATACAACCATTATAATGGCAAAGACAAACTACATTATGCTGCAGTACCTATCTCTAAATCACAGAGGCTTCTCTTAACAAAAGTGTTATTTCTCCCTCTGTCCATGTCCATCATGGGTTCATTGACTGGGCTCTCTTCTACGTGGTTCTTCATCAGTCCCCATGCAGAGGAAAAAGTGCTCCTCAGGGACTCATGCTGGCCATTCAATCTTCCAGCCCAGAAACGACACTTGTCACTTCTGCGTACAATCCATTGGCTAGGACTAGTCACATGGCCCCACACAAAGCACAAAGAGGGTTTAAGGCAAGTAGGATTTATATTGGTAAGCTACAGTAACAACAACCATAACGATTTTGGAGAATAACTTTAACGATTTTGGAGAACAACTTTAACAACCTTAAAGTTGTTTTTTGGAGAACAACTTTAACGAACAATCATAACGATTTTGGAGAACAACTTTAAAATACTACTTAGATAACATAAAAGCCATTGAAAACATCCATACACTTTGATCCAGCAATTACACTTCTGGGAATGTTTAATGAAATATTCCTAAGTAATTATAAATAAACGGGTAGAAATGTTTCATCCCTGGACATAACACTCACCAAAATGGAGTGAACTGTTCTTTAACTCTAAGGCTGGTAAGTGCCCCAACACCATTCTCCTTAGAAAAATAAAGTTATAAATAGCTGTAAAAAAAAAAAAAAAAAAAAAAAAAAAAAAAAAAAAAAAAAAAAAAAAAAAAAAAAAAAAGGACAAGAAAGCAAATAAGCCCAGATGGAAAGATAGTGTTTTGCTTTTAATCATTGGGGCATTGATCAGCTTTCTTACATACTCCAGTGGTGAAATTCAATTTTGAAAATCCTTTGAAATGAAGTAATATATATTAATGATTTATCTCAGGTCCTGAGGTATATGCTTTGCAGGAAATTTAACGCAGGTCTATTTCAACTTCAGGAGGAACAAATGTCTTCA
Source organism: Colobus angolensis palliatus (assembly GCF_000951035.1). NCBI lineage: Eukaryota > Metazoa > Chordata > Mammalia > Primates > Cercopithecidae > Colobus > Colobus angolensis. The sequence continues at coordinate 8,854,480 of NW_012114711.1, read as the reverse complement.
TTTAACAAGGTCTTCTCTAACAATGGAAAATGGATAATTACAGCAAATGAAAATATATACAAGCCCAAAAAGTGAGCCTAATTTCACTGTGGATTATAGAAAGATATAGATATATTCTTTTAACAGAAAGGTCATTTAGTTAATTTGAGGCCAAATTGTTCTACGTATTTTAAAGGATAATATAATGGACTCCTTTAAGATCTTGGACCTTGGAGTCAGACAGGCCTGGGTTTGAATCTTAGTTTTTCTCTTTAATAACTGTGTGAACCAGACAAGTACTTGTCTCTAGATGTCTCTCTCCTTGCCTATAAAATGAAGGTAGTACTTGTACATGTTTCGTAATGTGTTATTATATAAAGATTAAATGAAATATTTGTGTAGTATTTATTGATAAGACTCATGATTAGTGCTGAATAAATGTTAAGTGAATTAGGGTTCTCCAGAGGTACAATCAACAATCAACAGGGTGTGTGTGTGCATATACATATACACACCGCACAAACACATATACACACTCATATATAAATACATATGTATCCATCTAAGAAAGAGAGAGAAATAGCAAGAAGTGGGGAAGAAAGATCGATTTCATTGATTTTCAGGAATTGGCTCATGTGATTGTGGTGGCTGGCAAGTTAAAAACCTGCATGGCAGCCATGCAGGAAGGCAGGCAACCCAGGGAAGACCTGAAGAATAGGCATTGCAGTTTGAATCCAAAGACAATCCACTGGCAGAATTCCTTCTTCTTTGGAGGAAATCAGTTGTTTTCTCAAGGCTTTCAACTGGTTGGATGAGACCCACCCAGTTTATGGAGGGAAATCTGCCTTATTAATTTCAAATCTACTAATTTAAATGATAATCACATGTTTAAAAAAAAAAAAAACCTTCACAGCAACATCCAGATGTGTTTGATTATACATCTGGGTATGGTAGCCTACACATGGACACATAAAATCATGTTAGATATTTTCTACTAGTTTATTTGTGTGAGGCTTTATTCTTCACTACATTCTTTCACATATATCATCTCAGTTTTTCCTTTTTTTTCATGTTCAGTTCTGGGGTACATGTGCAGAATGTGCAGGTTTGTTACATAGGTAAATGTGTGCCATAGTGGTTTACTGCACCTATCAACCCATCACCTAGGTATTAAGCCCAGCATACACTAGCCATTCTTTCTAATATTCTCCCTCCCCACACTCTACCTCCCAATAGGCCCCAGTGTGTGTTGTTCCCTTCCCTAGGTCCATGTGATCCCATCGTTCAGCTCCCACTTATAAGTGAGAACATGTGATGTTTGGTTTTCTGTTCCTGTGTTAGTTTGCTGAGGATAATGGCTTTCAGCTTCATCCATGTTGCTGCAAAGGACATAATCTTATTCCTTTTTATGGCTGTATAATATTCCACGGTATATGTATATGTACCACATTTTCTTTATCATCTATCATTGATGGGCATTTGGGTTGCTTTCATGTCTTTGCTATTTTAAATAGTACTGCAATGAAAATATGGGTGCATGTATCCTTATAATAGAATGATGGTTTATATTTCCTTTGGGTATATACCATGTAATGGGATTGCTAGGTCAAATGGTATTTCTGGCTCCAGCTCTTTGAGGAATCACCACACCATCTTTCACAACGGTTAAACTAATTTACATTCCCACTTTTTAATGGAGTGGTTTTTATTTTTCTTCTTCAACCACATTGGGCCAGCTTTAATACATTTGGATTTTATAGACAATGTTATTGAAATAAAGTACCTTGCTTAAAAGAGAATATAACTTTGAAAAACACAGATTTTTCAGTGTTATTATTTTACAGATGAGAAAAATAAAGCCTGACTCAATTATTTTTGGGTATTCACTACGTTTAGGTAAAACATTTTTCTATTCATAGCAAAGCACATAGATATAAGTAGGACATAGTTCTTGACTTTAAGAATTTTGTAGCCTGATGATGAAGGTTAGTAACCAGTTCAAAGCCATAGAGCTGGTTAGTCTTGTTTTGATTGCCATTGGCTTGGATTATCCTATAAAAGAAGGTATAGATTGTTTCAAAAAGTTGAGGGAATCACTGAACAAGTTTTTTTAAGTAAAATACGCCACATTTTCTTTACTCATTCATCTGTTGATGGCCACTTAGATTGCTCCCTGTGAATAGTGCTACAGTGAACATGGGGGTGCAGGTATCTCTTCAATACACCGATTTCAGTTCCTTTGGATATATACCTGGAGGTGAGATTGCTGGGCCATGTGGTCATTCTATTTTTAGATTTTTGATGAGTCTCTACCATTTTTCATAATGGTTGTGCTAATTTACCTTCACTCCAACCATGTAAAGGATTGCATTTTCCCTGCATCCTTTCCAACGCTTGTTACCTTGTATCTTTTTTTTAGAAATCACATTTATTAATTTTTTACTTTAAGTTCTGTGATACATGTGCACAACGTGCAGGCTTGTTACATAGGTATATGTGTGTCATGGTGGTTTGCTGTACCTACTGACCTGTCATCTAGGTTCCCTTCCCTTGACCCCCGCCCCAGCATGTGTTGTTCCCCTCCCTCCCTGTGTCCATGTTTTCTCATTGTTCAACTCCCACTTATGAGTGAGAACATGCAGTGTTTGGTTTTCTGTTCCTGTGTTAGTTTGCTGAGGATGATGGCTTCCAGCTTCATCCATGTCCCTGCAAAGGACATAATCTCATTCCTTTTTATGGCTGCACAGTATTCTATGGTTCATAAGTACAAAATTGTCTTTATCCAGCCTATCATTGATGGGCATTTGGGTTGGTTCCATGCCTTTGCTATTGTAAATAGTGCTGCAATAAATATACGTGTACATGTGTCTTTATAGTAGAATGTTTTCTATTTTCTTGGGTACATACCCAGTAATGGTATTGCTGGGTCAAATGGTATTTCTGGTTCTAGATCCTTAAGGAATTGCCACACTGTCTTCCACAATGGTTAAACTAATTTACACTCCCACCAACTGCATAAAAGTGTTCCTATTTCTCCACAGCCTTGCCGGCATCTATTGTTTCTTGACTTTTTAATAATCACCATTCTGACTGGTGTGAGGTGGTATCTCATTGTTGTTTTGATTTGCATTTCTCTGATGATCAGTGATGTTGGGCTTCTTTCCATATGTTTCTTGGCCACAGAAATGCCTTCTTTTGAGTAGTGTCTGTTCATATCCTTTGCCTACTTTTTGATGGGGTTATTCATTTTTTTTTCTTGTAAATTTGTTTAAGTTCCTTGTAGATTCTGGATATTAGATCTTTGTTAGGTGGGTACACTGCAAAATTTTCCACCATTCTGTAGGTTGCCTGTTCACTCTGATAATAGTTTCTTTTGCTGTACAGAAGCTCTTTAGTTTAATTATATCTGATTTGTCAATTTTGACTTTTGTTGCCATTGCTTTTGACATTTTCATCATGAAGTTTTTGCCCATTCCTATGTCCTGAATGGTATTGCCTAGGTTTTCTTCTAGAGTTTTTATGGTTTGGGGTTTTACATTTAAGTCTTTAAGACATCTCAAGTTAATTTTTGTATAAGGTATAAGGAAGGGGTCCAGTTTCAGGTTTCTGCATATGACTAGTCAGTTTTCTCAGCACCATTTATTGAATAGGAAATTCTTTCCCCATTGCTTGTTTTTGTCAGGTTTGTCAAAGCTCAGATGGTTGTAGATGTGTGGTTTTATTTCTGAGGTCTCTGTTCTGGTTCATTGGTCTATATGTCAGTTTCGGTACCGGTACCATGCTGTTTTTGTTACTGTAGCCTTGTAGTATAGTTCAAAGTCAGGTAACATGATGCCTCCAGCTTTGTTCTTTTTGCTTAGGATTGTCTTGGCTATACGGGCTATTCTTTGGTTCCATATGAAATTTAAAGTAACTTTTTTCTAATTCTGTGAAGAATATCAATGGTAGTTTAATGGGAATAGCATTGAATCTACGTATTACTTTGGGCAGTATGGCCATTTTCATGATATTGATTCTTCCTATCCACGAGGATGAAATGTTTTTCTATTTGTTTCTGTCCTCTCTTATTTCCTTGACAATGGTTTGTAATTCTTGAAGAGGTCCTTCACATCGCCTTGTTAGCTGTATTCCTAGGTATTTTATTCTCTTTGTAGCAAGGGAGTTCACTCATGATTTGGCTCTCTGCTTGTCTATTGTTGGCATATAGGAATGTTTGTGATTTTTGCACATTGATTTTGTATCCTGAGACTTTGCTGAAGTTGCTTATCAGCTTTAGGAGTTTTTGGGCTGAGATGATGGGGCATTTTTTTTCTTAGATGGAGTTTTGCCCGTCTAAAAAAGGCTGTAGTACAATAGTATAATCCCAGCTCACTGCAACCTCCACGTCTCAGTTTCAAGTGCTTCTCCTGCCTCAGCCTCCCAGGGAGCTGAGATTATGGGCACGTGCGATTACACCCAGCTAATTTTTGTATTTTTAGTAGACATGGGGTTTCGCCATGTTGGCCAGGCTGGTCTCGAACTCCTGACCTCAGGAGATCCACCTACCTTGGCCTCCCAAAGTGCTGGGATTACAGGCTTGAGCCACTGTACCTGGCTGACGATAGAGTTTTCTAAATATAGAATCATGTCATCTGCCAACAGGGACAATTTGACTTCTTCTCTTCCTATTTAAATACCTTTATTTCTTTTTCTTGCCTGATTGTCTTGGCCAGAACTTCCAATACTATGTTAAACAGGAGTGGTGAGATAGGACATCTTTCTCTGGTGCCGGTTTTCAAAGGGAATGCTTCCAGCTTTTGCTCATTCAATACATTGGCTATGGGTTTATCACAAATAGCTCTTATTATTTTGAGATATGTCCACCAATACCTAGTTTATTGACAGTTTTTAACATGAAGCAAGTTGAATCTTATGAAAGGCCTTTTCTGTATCTATTCAGATAATTATGTGGTTCTTGTCTTTGTTTGTGTTTATGTGATTAATTATGTTTATTAATTTGCATATGTTGAACTTGTCTTACATCCCAGGGATGAGGCCAACCTGATCGCGGTGGATAAGTTTTTTGATGTGCTGCTGGATTCGGTTTTCCAGTATTTTATTGAGGATTTTCGCATCACTGTTCATCAAGGATATTCGCCTGAAGTTTTCTTTTTTTGTTGTGTCTCTACCAGGTTTTGGTATCAGGATGATGCTGGTCTCATAAAATGAGTTAGGAAGGAGTCCCTCCATTTTAATGTTTGGAATAGTTTCAGAAGGGACGGTACCAGCTCCTCTTTGTACCTTTGGTAGAATTCAGCTGTGAATCTGTCTGGTGTTGGGCTTTTTTTGGTTAGTAGGCTATTAATTACCACCTCAATTTCAGAACTTGTCTATTGGTCTATTCAGGGATCTGACTTTTCAGGAATTCAACTTTTTTCAGGAATGCAGGGATTCGACTATTCAGGATTCAGAACTTGTCTATTTATCTATTCAAGGATTCAACCTCTTCCTCGTTTAGTCTTGGGAGGGTGTATGTGTCCAGGAATTTATCCATTTCTTTCAGGTTTTCTAGTTTAATTGAGTAGAGCTATGTATTGTATTCTCTGATGGTAGTTTGTATTTCTGTGGGGTAAATTCTTTTCTTTAAGAATGTGGAATATTGGTCCCCACTCTCTTCTGGCTGCTAGGGTTTCTGCTGAGGTGTCCATTTTTAGTCTGATGGGCTTCCCTTTGTAGGTGAGCTGGCCTTTCTGTCTGTCCTTAACAGCTTTTCCTTCATTTCTAACCTGGAGAATCTGATGATTGTGTCTTGCGATTGATCTCGTGGAGTACCTTAGTGGTGTTCTCTGTATTTCCTGAATTTGAATGTTTGTCTTGTTAGATTTGTGAGGTTGTCCTGGATTATATCCTGACGTACGTTTTCCAGCTTGTTTCCATTCTCCCTGTCTCCTTCAGGAATTCCAATCAATCGTAGGTTCGGTCTTTTTATGTAGTCCCATATTTCTCAGAGGCTTTGTTCCTTTTCATTTTCTCTAATTTTGTCTGCGTGTCTTATTTCAGCAAGGTGGTCTTCAAACTCTGGTATTTTTTCTTCTGCTTGGTCAATTGGTCTATTGATAGTTGTGCATGCTTCACGAAGTTCTCATTCTATGTTTTTCAGCTCCATCAGCTCATTTATGTTCCTCTGTAAACTGATTATTCTAGTTAGCAGCTCCTCTAACCTTTTATGAAGGTTTTTAGCTTCTTTGCATTGTGTTAGAACATGCTCCTTTAGCTCAGCACGGTTTGTTACTACTCATTCTCTGAAGCCTACTTCTGTCAATTCATCCATCTCATCCTCTGTCCAGTTCCGCATGCTTGCTGGAGAGGTGGTGTGATCATTTGGAGAAGAGGCACTCTAGCCTTTTGGGTTTTCAACGTTTTTTTGTTGATTCTTTTTCATCTTCATGCATTTGTCTAGTTTTGATCTTTGAGGCTGCTGACATTTGGGTGGGGTTTCTGTGGGGACTTTTCTTGTTGTTGATGCTGTTACTGTTTGTGTGTCCTCTTTCAATGGTCAGGTCCCTCTTCTGTAGGGCTGCTGCGGTTTGCTGGGGGTTAACTTGCAGCCCTATTCATCTGGTTCGCTCCCGCATGTGGAGATGTCACTCAAGGAGGCTAGGAGGTTCTCACCCAATTGGGTGGCACTCACCTGGGCTGCGCAGATTCCTCAGAACCAACAGGAGGAGAGGCTAAGTCTGTTTGCAGAGACTGTGGCTACCCTTCTGTTTAGGGGGAGATCAGAGCTCTGTCCCTGAGCTCTTGGCTAGAGTTGTTGGAGTTCCTGCAGGGAGGCTCTGCCCAGGGATGGGGATGGGTCAAGGTCAGGCCTGAAGAGGCACTCTGGCTGCAGCATGCCACAGCAGTGAGTTGGGTTGTGGGGCCAAGTTATATAGTCTCCCTGGCTCCAGTAGGTGAAAAGCACAGCCTAGAATTATAGAGATGGCTGTCACCCTTCCACTACCCAGGGAGCTTAGCATGTTAGGCAACTAGCACTCCCAGTGTTGGCTGACATCCCTCCTGCAGGAACTCAAATGGCTTAGACAGCAGGCAGCCACAGCCTCAGCTGTGGTGCAGGGAACCCCTCCCCGCAGATTCTAAGTAGATTCTTAAGCAGATTCTAGCTGAGAGGATGTTGAGAAACTGCGTGGCCCCAGGGTTGGGACCCTAGGCCCTGGTGGCATGGGTTCACAAGTGGGATCTTCCAATCCATGGGTTGCACATTTCCATGGAAAAAGCATGGTTTCCCGGCTGGGTAGCATGTTCACTCATCACCTCCCTTGGCTGGGGGTTGGTGGCTCCCCTGCCCCATATGGCTCTCAGGTGGGCCACCACACCACGCTGCTCTTCCTTCCTTTCTGTGGGTCATGCTAGCCACCTAGTCAGTTCTGATGAGAGAACCTGGATACCTCTGTTGCTGGTGCAGGATTCACACATTATTATGGTTATTTTTGATGGGAGCCTCCAGTCGCCGCTGCTTCCCATTGGCCATCTTGGCCCTGCCCCTGCATCTCATTTTCAAAATTTAATCTTAAGAACATTCTAGTAAGATAAAATGATAAGTACATACACTTAAAGGTATGTGCTTTTTCTTTCCATATAAAGGAAAAGATAAGGACAAGGGCAGCAGCAACGGGTGCCCCAGACAGATTATTGGTAGGAGCTCCTATCTTCAATTGTGGAACTATTTAGAAATGTTCCATAAAGATGTAATGTACCAAACAAACACACCAGGAGGATGGGTAGGGTGTCCATAGTAAAGGGTGTAGATGAGTAGAAAGATTATTCTAAGTAGAAAATGATGGTTACAAAGGCCCCACGAAAGAGTGCATTCACAGAACAAAAAGCAATTGAGCTTGGAGACATGTTCAGGAGCAGTGGGAAATTAGACTGGCAAGGTTGGGTGGGATGGGGTGGGGCGTAGGTAGTCGGGGGTGCTATAACGAGAGCCCTGCCTGCCAGGCCAGAAGTGAGATCTCATTTGGTAGATCCAGGTGGGAAAGTATTTAAGCATAATGGAGCTATGCTTACACATTTACTCCAACAGCATTCCAGGTTAGGAAGACTAAAAATGGAAAGGTGAGGGGAAAATGAGTATGAGGTATATGCAGTGCATGTGCATGTATGAGAAAATATGTTTGGGAGAAGGTAATAGTAAGCCTATGCAAAACTCTTCTTGGAGAACAAACAGATAGATGGTGACAAAAAGCATGATGATGCTATTACAGTAATAAGCTCTTGCTATGTATTAGACCCTATGTTGGGGGTTTTACGTCCATATTTGCAGTTAATTCACACAATTCTAGAGGGTTTTTTTTTTTAAAAAAATTCAACAGTGATAAAACCAAAGCCTAAAGAAATTAAATGATGAATCCAAAACATCACAGTAACAGGTCTCTGAGCCCAAACTAAGCCATCATATCCCCTGTGACCTGCACATATACATCCAGATGGCCTGAAGCAACTGGAGAACCACAAAAGAAGTGAAAATACCACAAAAGAAGTGAAAATTCTTGCCTTAACTGATGACATTCCACCATTGTGATTTGTTCCTGTCCCACCCTAACTGATCAATTGACCTTATGACATTCCTTCTCCTAGACAATGAGCCTCAGAAGTTCCCCACCAAGCACTTTGTAACCCCTGCCCCTGCCCGCAAGAGAAAAACCCCCTTTGACTATAATTTTCCACTATCTACCCAAATCCTGTAAAATTGCCCCACCCCTATCTCCCTTTGCTGACTCCTTTCTCAGACTCAGTCCTCTTGTACCCAAGTGAATAAACAGCCTTGTTGCTCACACAAAGCCTGTTGGTAGACTCTTCACAGGAATGCACACGACACACAGCAGGGCAGGGGTGAAGTGAGGATTCAAATCCAGCTCAAATTGTGCTGGTTCCATCACCCCTCACTTATCACTGGAAGAGGAGTGAATGGAATTCACAAATTTTCCCTGAATCTACTATAACAGCATAAGAATCCATATCCTGTGCTTGCTTGGACTTAACTTACGACTTGATGTCTGCTGCAACCAATCAGGCTATAAACTCTTCCAGGGTGGCAGTGCTCCTTTTGTTTGTCTTTGTATCCCTAAACAGCACACCACATACTGTTTATTCATTTATATATATTCATTGATTTATACCACAAATATTTACTATCTTCAATAAACCAGGCCCTGTACTAGACACTAACATTAAACAACAAAATACAGCAATAGGACTCACAAGAATGCAGACATGATGGTGGTGGTTGTGGCTGGATTATGGGTTCATGGGCATTATTTTATCTTGGCACTTTGTGTAAGTTTGAAATTTTTCATAATAAAAAATTATTTTAAAAGAAAAAAGGACTCCACTGAAAGCATTCTCATCAAGGTTACCACTGAGTTGCTTGTCGCTAAACATGTTTAATTCTGCTCTGTCTTCATTTGCCTTGACAAATGTCTCCTTGAGCAATTGAAAATACTTGAGAAAAAAAAAAAAAAGGAAGGAAGAAATAAGCAGAGGCCAGGGTAAGAGGCCCACACCCTCTCCTGTTTTCCTCTCATCTCTCCAGCTGCTGTTTCTCCACTGTCTTCCCTTCCTGAGTCTCCTTTTCCATTTCCCATCCTTTAAATGTCAGAATTGTACATGCCTGCATTTCTACCCTTCGTTTCTTCTAACCTGTCTCATTCTTTCTCACTGTTCTCATCTCTTCCCCAGGTTTTCAATACTGTTCATAGGTTGAAACCTTCCCAGGCAATAGTGACAGATCAGATTTCTCTCTGGAACATCAGATCAGGTTTGAAATACTATGGGGAATATGTTCTTAGGTTGAGGAAAGAGACCATTTCCCTTACTGTCTCCTGTCTCCAAAGAAAAGGAGGAAGTAAAAACTGAAAAATAACAGACTGATTGTCACCACTGGCCAGGCCTGAAGGTTAACGATTAATCCCCTAATTGCTTGTAACCCCCACCCCTGTCAGCAAGAGAAAAACCCTAATTGCTTCTGCTATCTATAGATCACAGACAATGGTATGGAGAAACACTTGCCTTGCTTACCCCCACCTAGTCACATATCCCAAGCTTGCTCAGTCTATCACGACCCTGTCACATGGACCCCTTAGAGTTGTAAGCCCTTAAAAGGGCTAGGAACTCTTTCTTCAGAGAGCTCCATTCTTGAGACACTAGTCTGCTGACGCTCCTGGCCGAATAAAGCCACTGCCTTCTTTAACCCCGTATCTGAGGGGTTTTGTCCATGGCTCGTCCTGCTACAAGGTATTCCACAGGCATCTCAAAGCCAAAACATCTGAAGTATTCTCTTCACCTTTTTCCTCATCCAGCTCCCGACCCCTCACTCTTCCCTCTATTTTGTTACTTACTTTATCTCAGGAAGGGGGAATGACCTGCACTCAAAGTTGTCCACCACATCCTCCTAAGAATCTCCTTATCTATGTCACTCCCTTTGCTTAATAAATAATGGAAAGATGAATAAATAGAACTCAAGATATTTCCCCCAATAACTAATCCTATAAAATAAACAAAACACCAAATTGAATATATTTCAAATATTTCATTATATTCCAAATTGACTGAAAATGTTTTCCTTTAAAAGTTGACTAAATGAGGCTGGGCGCAGTGGCTCATGCCTGTAATCCCAGCACTTTGGCAAGCTGAGGCAGGCGGATCAACTGAGGTCAGGAGGTCAAGACTAGCCTGCCCAACATGTCAAAACCCTGTCTCTACTGAAAATACAAAAAATTAGCCAGGAGTGGTGGTGCATGCCTGTAGTCCCAGCTACTCAGGAGGTTGAGGCAGGAAAATCACTTGAACCCAGGAGGCAGAGGTTGAGGTGAGCCGAGATTACACCACTATACCCCAGCTTGGGTGACACAGCAAGACTCCATCTCAAAAGAAAAAAAAATATTGACTAAATGAATACAGATCTAGCTTATGACTGATAATTTTTCTACTTGCATAGTGCAAAAAGAAAAAATGTCTAGGCCTTAACAATTATGTTTTATATGAACATTTATTCAAAAACTGTTTAAATTTTGTGCTCAAGGTAAAAAAAAAAAGTTATTTTGAGGTACTACTTCATCAACACTGCAAATTCTCAGACAATGAATTCACCTCAAATGTAACCTGCATAGATTGTATGTGAACCTGAGTTTCAAATACCAACTAGATTACCAAGAGTAAAGAGATATTCTACTTTTCAGACACATTTTAGTATACTTCCTGTTAAACTGTTACTGTGGAGAAAACCATATGGAAACAACTGTTCATGATAGCTGATTTTAAATAACTGAAATTCTAATGTGTAGATGAGGTAGACTTGTCCAATGTGTCTTTGAAGACCAAATGTTCCTGATAGGTAACAGCTCAATTTAAGAAAAGATGTCATTACCAGGCAGAGCTTCTCCAAAATAGCTTCAAATGGAAGCCATTCTCAAAGATATCAGCACAGGTACTCTCAAAGCAGATGGAAGGTTACATTGGATGACCTCCAAATAATCCTCCCAATTATGAAGCATAAGGACTTTCTATCCTCAAAAGGTGGAAATGAATATTAAAATAGTAACACTGTCATAATTCAAAATTGACTTAATAAACTAATATGTCCATGTCCACCATAACTGCCAAGCCTCAAGAGGGCACATACCACCTTAAGAATAACCACGACTAAAGGAATTGCAAGGTAGGTAATCTTGAGAAGTCAACTAACTTTGTCTTCAGTGATTCCTGGCCCTGGGAGTCTCTCCCCAGCACCCATGGTACTGTCTATGACAGCACTTCGGGGCCCTCCTCCTTTGACCTCACCATGGTCAAGACTGCTCATCAAGATTTAGCATGTACATTTCCCATTCCCTCAAGCTCTGCTCCTTCCTACATAAAAAATGGTCAATGATATGCTAAAGAGATAATCTCAAGTCTAGGGAAAGAAGAAAATTTAAGAGGGTGTCTAGTCTAATGGCTACATTTGTTTATGAAACTAAAAAACTCCTGTCCTCTAACTTACACATAAAACTTACCCTCATATCATCTGTGACCTGAGAACATCTCTGGCTCAGAACTTTCAGGATCTGGTAACTACCATGAGGGCCTGAGGCAAAAGGGAGAGAAAACAAACAGACCCCATTTTCATCACAGATAAGACGCAATTGTCTCCAACAGCCCTTCCATTCTTGCCCCATCACCAATACCCTTAGCAGGCTGTCCAGAGTCAGCCTTCCCGTCACAACCTATGGCCCAGATTTTCCCAATCCTCAGCTGCTCAAAACTTCCCTGTCCTGAGTCTGATCCAATAAGCTGAAAAAAATACAGTAAACCTGTCATCAGTCTTTGATTTCTCACAAATAATTGGATCCACCCAGCAGGCTACTGCGGTGATCATAGCTAAATATTGATAACGGTTAAATATTTTTTAAAATTAACCAAAATCTTACAGTCATTGTCAGCTCTAATATTCCTGGGCCATCAATTTTACAGGGCCATAGGAAGAGTAGCACCCCTACCCTCACTTCCAACACAATCCTCTCTAAGAGTATTAGATCCTCATCTTAACGTGCTTTGTGTGATCTATGAGCTTGAATTTTTGTCATACGGCCCTGCAATAGATGAGCCATGCAAATGTAATCTGCTCGCCTGAGCAGCTTCACTCTGCACCACTCTCTACTTCACATTTCTGAATCCCTGGCCCACTTTTATTTCTTCTTGAAGCCTGTATGAATATTCATACCTCCCTTCTTCCCCACCTATACCTACCTTTGCCTAGTTAATTTTTACACATCTGTTAAAAAATCTATTCAAATGTCAAATGTGTAGGAACACACTGTGAGAGCAAGTTATATTTATTTTCCGTATATTCTCAGAGCACCATGTCTTCTATCACAGTAATTACCAAAGCTCAAATTATTTTTATAAGTCTTTAATATTTGGCCTTCCACCAACAGGGGTGCTCCCAGAGGGTAATAAGCACCTGTCTTATGCTCAGCACTGGGTCCCCAGCATTTAGCAGAGTGCCCAGCATGGTCTCATTAGCAGCAGCAAATCCATGCAGGTCTACAGCAACCTCAATTGTTGCCTCCTCAGGAAAAAGAATTTGAACAAGTAGCATAAGGCAGAGTGAGAGACCAAGGCAAGTTTTAGAGCAGGAGTGAACATTTATTAAAAAGTTTAGAACAGAAACAAAGGGAAGTCACATATACTTGGAAGAGGCCCAAGCAGATGACTTGAGAGATTGAAGTGCCGGGCTTGACCTTTGACTTGGGTTTTATACATTGGCATTCTTCCTAAGTCTGCATCTGTTTTCCCCTGATTCTTCACCTGGGGTGGACTGTCCACCTGTGCAGTGGCTTGCCAGCACCCAGGAGGGGCTTCAAGCACAGTGTGTTTACTGAAGTTGCATGCATGCTCACTTGAGGTGTTTTCCCTTACCAGTCCGGCATTCCTAGAAGAAGGCCATATATCAGTTAAACTCTGCCATCTTTCCTCTTAGTGCACCTGCTTGAGCCAAACTCCTGAGATCTTATTGGGAAGGTGCTGATCATCAGCTTCAAGTGTTTCTGTCTGTTGGGAGACAACCCTTTCCTGGTGCCAGCTGTAACCAATTATTATTTTAGAGAGACAGTTTAACAACTGCCTGACCATCACCTGATGGTTGCTTGACATTCCAGGTTGGGGAAGGCCCTCTCCTGCCCTTGCTCATGTGTGACTAGCTACCTACTGCAATGGTCTCAAATGTTTGTGAAATAAATGATTCAACTTGGTAAAAATGGAGATCTTCAAGAGAGTCAGAATATCATCAGCCTGAAAAGTCTGAATTATCAAATAACACCTATAAAGAAACTCTGGTTATAGAACAGGTGGGGAAAAAGAAAAATGAAATGGCTTAAACTTTTTTGCAAATAAAAGGAAAACCTTGGCAACACATATGCCTTAAAACTTGGAAAACAAAGCCATTTGCACACTTTATCTTCCGGAGGCTGGTAAACATTTGCATAAAAATGCATTCAAAATTTAAATAAAGCTCCGTTCAGCAGCCATTATATAAGAAGCTAAACCCTAATAAGGAGGTTTCAGAAATTATCATAGCCCAAACAGGGAGAAGTTTTCAAACAAAAGGAGTAGGCCCCAGACAATCTGAGAAAATTCCATACAAGTTTTAGTTATCACAAAAGACATAGTGAACACTTACCTCACAGGGATGTGTCATCTGCAAAGTACTCAGTGATCAAGAGAAGTCAATGACTTAAGAGTTTAGACCCAGAGCAGTGGTTCTCAAACAGCCTGTTTCAGAATCACCTGGAGATTCCCACAGAGATTCTGGCTCCATCTACACAGATTCTGGCTCCATCTACACAGCTTCTGATTCAGGAGGTCTGGGTGGCAATTTGCATTTCTAACAAGTTCCCAGGTGGTATTGATACTGCATGCTAGTTTGGAGACCATGCTTTGAGAAGCATTAACTAAAACTTTGAAATATAAAGCAAAAATCCTGTGATGCAGGGAGAGGTACAGGGCTGAACTTTCCCTTCTTCTCTTCTATCATTCTACAGTACACCTCCACAATCCAATATATCCCTCCCCGTGGCTGCCTAGTTCATACCCTTAAGTGAAGAGGGCAAGTAGGTCAAGTGTAGCCTATATAAAAGCTGTTTCCTACAGCTATGACATCTTCTCTGGAAGAAAGCCTTCCCAGCTCATAGGGGCCCAGCACAGAAAAACTCAAAAGAAAAGGGACTTGATCCTTGGCATTATTTAAAGTGACAAAAATAACTGCCAACTGTAGAATACTTTCACGTGCTCACAGTAACATACTCCATATAATTCAGTTTACACATCCTTATTACAGCCCTGTAGGTACATAGGATTCATCCTTGATTATTCACAAATTCTGCATATGTGAATTCATCTGCTTACTAAGATTTACTTATAATTTCAGTCAATACTCAGAGCGTTTGGCAGTGATTCTCAGATATGCACAAAACAATGAAAATTTTGAGTAGCCCACCACAGGCATTCACAGCTGAGGTCAAACAAGGCAAAACCATTTTGAGTGCTGCCTTATTGTTTTACCCTTTATATATAAATATGTGCCCTTTTTGCAGTCTATTTAGTACCAGGTTTTTTGTATTTTTGTTATCTTGATTGCTGATTTTGTCACTTAGAATGACCCAAACATAGTGTTACAGTGCTGTCTAGTGTTCCCAAGCACAAGAAGGATATGTCATACCCTATGAGGGAAAAAAACATGTGTTAAGATAAGCTTTGTTCAACCATGGGTTAGAGTGCTATTGATCATTAGCTCAATGTTAATGAATCAAGAATATATATTGCAAAGTGACTTTAAAAAGACACCCAAAACAGGATTATGTATTAATTAGTTGACAAAAATGTTATAACTATAAGCTCATAGGAACCTAACCTTTTATTTCTCTTAGGAGCAATAATTCAATATTTGCTAATACAGTGTTTGTGGTGACTTTATAACAAAAGTGCAAATAACAAGAATCAACTGTACTAAGTAGAACACTGAAAATATATTTGTTGATTTCTATTTTACAAATAAGGAGACTGTAACTTAGAGAGACTAGAATACATGACAAGGAAGTATCAATATCTGGCTTCTAGCCAACTCCAAAGCTCCTGTCCAACCATGCTATCCTGCCACTCATTAGCACAGAGGAATGGCACATCACAATGCATGAACTCAAGGTTCAAATCCAGGCTCAGGCCTGGTGTAACATGCAACGGTTATCTCCCTGTACCTGAGTTTCACTGTCCATAAAATGGAAATACTCATAATACCTCAGTGAGTTAATATGTGTAATATACTTAGAGCCTAAGTTAGTTTCAAAACTAATGGTCTATAGGATCAAGATCATATCTTACCTCAGGAAATCAACCTAGTAGATAAGGAAAATCAAACCTCAGGAAATCAAACCTCAGGAAATCAACCTAGTAGATAAGGAAAAATCAGACCCAGCTAACAAATCAGGCTCTGAAGTCTAGGAGATTTACAGTCCCTGAGTCTTGTGTCCTCATATATACAGGGCCAAGAATTGAAAAGTTATAATTCTTTGCATATAACAGTATATCATCTCTCATCCTGTTACATGGCAGGAAGCACTCCATGCATGAATAAACACGCTCATTCTCTCCATAATAACCAGGTTTGAAATAATTATATTTGTCAATTCTGTTAAATCTATGGCTTTGAAATGACACTAAGAAAATATTAGTTCTCCAATTCTTTCCAGAGTGCAAAATAAGTTTATTTTCTTGTTCCAGAAAAATCAACCATGTTATAAAACGACGACTGCCATACTATTTGATTCTAAATAATACCAAGAGGGATTCACCTATAAGCAGAGGTTTGGATTTTTCTCTCCTGTTTTCTGAAATATAGCAATACTGCCTTCAGGTATACATAAGATTATGTAACAGATCTAATGAAATAGCACATTTAAATTTTAGCAGAGGACTAGATCAAGGACCTAGCCAGGATGAGACCAAGATATAGGAGTATCCAGTATATGTTAATTAGTGTCCCTTCAAATAATATTCTTTAAATGTAGGTTTAAAATTTATTTAGAAGAGATGTTACATGTTGCATTGAGACAACAGTAGAGAAGAAAAGCTCTGCTGGCCATCCTCTTACACGAAACTCTGGCCTCAGACACACTCTAGAACTGGGTTTATCAACATTAGCACTATTGACATTTGGAAGCTGCCTAATTATTTGTTGGGGTGGGGAGTGGGCATATCCTATCCAGTATTGAATGCACAGCAAAATCCCTGGCCTCTACTCACAAGAGGCCAGTAACCTCCCCCTACCAGTTGAGACAACCAGATATGTCTCAGACATTGCCAACAGTTTCCTGGGAGCAAATCAGCACCTAAGAATCACTTCTCCAGAGAGGCAGGGACGGTATTTAGCTCCCTAGCACGAACAGGACCATGCTAGTGTCCATTGCCTGCATCTGTACTGTTGGGGCTACATCCATACCATGCTACCTATGCAATATTTATAATATCAGCCCTGTGGAGGAATAGGATGAACAAGCCCCTTGGAATATCACTCCCTATCATGGGCAAGGGATGTAAATGATAGGATATATATATGTATATGATCCAAGAGATGCAGCATATACAACACTCATTGTGGGGCAGCATGTAAACACAGTTCTCTCCACATCATCTCACCTGGAGGCTTGTTTCTATGTCCCTCATGGACTGGCACCTGGGTGCAACACAATCTGATTAGCCCCTAGAGTTGCTATTCCTAGCACACAGTAAGTTTGATACATGACAGCTCTCATTTTTATTATTCATAGAAGATTTTCCTCCATTGTCATGTATTTTTTAACCTGGTGCTTTCAATTCTCAGAGTTTGGGTTTTGTGGGGGTTTTTCTGTTTTTTTTTTTTTTTATCTAACAAGCTAAATCTATAATCTATACACCTAAAGAGAAGCCAAGCAATATCATTTTCATTATTTAGTATAAAATCTCTGGTTGGTACTGTATCAGTCTCTTACAGCATTAGTGACAATACTTTATTTTTTGGTGAATATATACGTTTCTGTTCCGTACAGTCACAAATACACGATGCATCTTGATTCAAACTGTATCTCAGGTGATGATCCCCTTCCCCATCCTGGTGTTCACAGACTGGACCTACAAATGTTAGATTCGGACACAAAGCTAGAACCACCACCTCTAAAAGTGCTTTGGAGTATGATTTCCTATGTAGCTTGGTGCTTCAAAAAACTAAAAGCATAAATGCCTTCACCATAAATAACAGCAGGCAAGTGCCATATGGCTTAACAGTTGTGGTGTGGTTGCACATCACATCATTAGCCCTTGCATTAAACACCTTGATTAACAAGGGAGAGATGCGACCTGCACTTTGGAATTTTAGCCAAGAGCATCAGCAATTTTTTTTTTTTATTATACTTTAAGTTCTAGGGTACATGTGCACAACGCGCAGGTTTGTTACATATGTATACTTGTGCCATGTTGGTGTGCTGCACCCATCAACTCGTCAGCACCCATCAACTTGTCATTTATATCAGGTATAACTCCCAGTGCAATCCCTCCCCCCACCTCCCTCCCCTTAATAGGCCCCGGTGTGTGATGTTCCCCTTCCCGAGTCCAAGTGATCTCATTGTTCAGTTCCCACCTATGAGTGAGAACATGCGGTGTTTGGTTTTGTGTTCTTGCGATAGTTTGCTGAGAATGATGGTTTCCCAGCACCGATTGTCCAGCACTCCCTAGTGAGATGAACCCGGTACCTCAGTTGAAAATGCAGAAATCACCCATCTTCTGTGTCGCTCGCGCTGGGAGCCGGAGACTGGAGCTGTTCCTATTCGGCCATGTTGCTCCGCCCTCCAGCATCGGCAATTTTAGCCAAGAGTATCAGTTTGGTGATGGGGCAACACCAGAAGTCAAACAAGCCAAAAACTGCTCTCCCAAAATAGTTTGAAGCTTTGCCATGCAAAACCTATGAGCAATATTACTTCCAGTTTCAGCCAAAATCCTTTAAAAAGTAAATACCCTCATCTAGTTAAATGATCATTTACCTCTGGGGAAAAAATGAGCCGTCTCAGAAGGGAGCTAACAGCCGTGCATATTCCTTTCTAGAATGAAATTAACTTTCTTTTGCTATATTTGCCAGAGTCTTATACATAATCACTTTTGCTAGAGGAAAATAAACTAAGGAGATTAAGGTTCAGTCACATAAAAAGTGACAGTTGGCACAGTGGAAACAAAAGATCTGTTTTAATAATAGCAAGCCTTCATATAGATAGCAATTGGTATGAGCCAGGCATATTCTAAGAGCTGTTCACAGATTAATGCACTTAATCATCCACAGTTCAGGGGATGTGGGGGTCATACTATTATGCCCATTTCATAGGTAAGAAAACAGAGGTGTGAATGGGTTGAGGAACTTGGCCAAATAAGTGGCAAAACCAGAATTTGAACCCAGGAAGTGTATTTCAAAGTTCAGAAGCTTAACCATTGCAGTATGGAGAATTCGAGTCAGGACGTCTGGATTTGAGTGCCAGTCTCCCAGTCCCAGACATTTAAGGCTTATTTATGGCCACTTGTTCATGGCAAGGTTACTGGTTATTTTACCAATTGGTTTCAAAAAGTCTCAACTTTTTGAAAAATTCGGTGTCCTAATCTATAAAATGGGAATAATGATAATCCTTATTACATCAAGAGACAATTCACATGAAAATTCTTTACATACATAAGATGTTATTAAGTGCTGTGACACAACACAATTAATACAAAGACCTTAGAAGATTTAAGATGCCTTGTTTCCCTGAACATCAAAGAACATACTACAAGGAATATTCGTAACATGAAAAAATGTGCCTACCTACTACAAAAGGAACAGAGCTGAGCACAAAAAAATTATGTGTGCTTTGATACGTGTAAATACACACACAATAGGTGTAGACACAAAAATCATGTTATATTAAATAAAACTTTTATAGAAATTTCATCTTATGTATATACATATCCACAAAAATATATGTGTATATACATATATAAATATATACATACTATACATACCCTTTTAAAAGACTGGAAGAGTGTAAGAGAAAATATTAACAATGGTTATCTTGCCATAGTGCCTTTTTGTTTTCCAAACTTTCTGCACTGAGCAGATACTGCTTTATAATTAGAAACATAGCCAGAAGTGTTATTTTTTAATAAATATTATATATGGGTAATGTGAAGTCTCCTGTGAAATTATTCTGAAATCAGAAAATCAAGATCATACTGAAGCCACAGACACCCCCATTTTAATACAAGTTGTGGGGAGCACGTCTCATTTTAATTACTATGCTGCTTACCTGCTCAGATTTCTCAAGGAGTTATCAGAAGTGATGCTATCTTCCCAGGGAAAAAATCATCTAAGTGAGTTAGCAATATATAGCAGTGTTTGTCCCAGGGCCGTACTCTATTTGAATTGGCCTGACTCTTCGAAGAATTTGTTTTGTTTACAGAACTATTCCTGGGTCATTATCAGAACACAGTTTGCTCCTCATTCCACTGCAGAAGTAGGTCTGAAATCCCAATGCATCCTTGTCTGTTCTTTTCTATGGCTTAAAATAACCACTGGATTTGATGAAAACCATGATGTGCAGAAAACCATGATGTGTATTTTTAGCATCCTGTCTCCTCCCTATTGCAATCAGTTTCATTTTTCTAGAGTATGACATGAGTCACATGACATCCTTCCTCAACTGCCTTGAATGGCCTCCTTCTTCTATCAAATCAGGTCTCCACCTACCTCCAGGCTCTATAGTCTGGCTCCAACCTACCTCTCCATCCCATCTCCTTCTGCATATGCTACTTAGATTTCTTACTACTCTCTAGCTGCACTCCATTCTCGACTCCCTGGTCTTGTTTATTGGTGGTTCCTTCACCTGAAACATCTTCAGGCCTTCCACATGTTAGCCCATCAAAATCCTAATTTCATAAATCCCACTTCACCACTGCCTCCTCAGTGAAGCCTTTGACACCCCCAAAAGGACCCTCTTCCCCTTTCCCTTTCTTTGACACTCCAGCACTTGGTGCTGGTTCTTTTCTTAAAATACTCATTTCTCTACACTGTGGACAGTCATCAGGTACCAGGGCATCCATCTTGTTCCCACCTACAGTGTTTATCACATAGTAGGTATTTGTTGAATCAGACACAGAAAGTAAACTGAACTAGCATTTCTATAGAACATTAACATATTAAAGTACCTCCATATACATTATCCCATGTAATCCTCATATTCCTATATGGCAGATGCATTATTATCCCCATCTTGTAGATAAAGAGATCAAGGTCAGCTTGCAGGGGTGACCTTAGCATTTTCCAATGGTATCTCTTCCAGATACATCTGCTAACATTTTACTCCAAACTATTTTCTTGTTTATGCTTCCTGGCTGTCTACCCACCTTAATTAACCTGCTTCTTGGAGAGACTGGCCCCGTGCTGGCTGAAGCAACAGCTTCTCCTCACTAATGAGTCCCCAGAAGGAAGGTTATAAGGTATTCTCTGTGCTTGCTGGAGCTAAGCTGGCAGAGATGCCACATGTCCCTAAAGCTCACATTAGAGCGGCTATGAAGTTCACCTGGCCTGGCCTATCTTAAAATTCACACTGTCTTGCCTTTCACTCCCCAGTCTCCCTTCACACTATTCAGGGTGAACCCAGATAGAGTCCATCTATTGAGGAATCTGACTGCTGGGAGCAGGGCCACTTCAGAGCTCTGAGCCAGCAGGTCTGATTTGAGGAGACAGTTATCCCTGCTCTTCAAGTGTGCCCTGCCATTCTTCTGATCTAGAAATCTTCCAAATTGCAGCTGCTCCTTTGGGCCAAGAAGTTACAGCAGTCATTCATTCAACAGGAATTTATTTAGTCCCTGCTATATGACACGGATTATCCTGGGCTCTGAAGACTCAGTAAGGAAGACAAACCCACACCCTGAACAAATGGAATGGCATTATCTTTCCAGAAAGCCTCATCCCTTACCCATGACCATGTCTCCCAGTGTCTTTGTTTGGGCTGCTATAACAAAATACCATTCAGTGGGTGGCTTATAGAAATGAGAAATTTATTTTTCACCATGCAGGAGGCTAAAAGTCCAAGATCAAAGTGCTAGCAGATTCAGTGTGTAGTGAGGGCCTGCTTTCTAGTATGTTCTCACATGGTGGAAGGCGAGAACAAGTTCCCTTGGGCCTATTTCATAAGGGCACTAATCCCATTCATGAGGGCTCCACCCTCATGATCTAATCACCTCCCTAAAAGTCCCACCTCCTAACACCATCGCTTTGGGAGTTACAATTTCAACATATGAATTTTAGGGGGGACACAAACATTTAGACTATGTATCACCTAGGAAGGTGCTAAAACATTAACTTCCCCTCAGAAACCCTAGTGCACTACCCCTTACCGATATAAGAATCCTCTATGAATTTGTTTATATCTCTAGTCAATAAATATTAACGACCTACTATGGACCAGACACTGTGCCATTTCACCTAACTATATTAAAAAATAAGATTCATCTCATTTAATATCTCATGTTTTCAAATCTGAACTGTCCTTCCTAAGGAGCCCTTAGTTTTTCTCAGTGTTGCTGTTTAAAACCAAAGAAGCTTAATTTCAATGTATCATGCCCTATAGTCAGAAGTAGAACCAAATTAATTAGAATGCATTCATTCATTCAGTCAGCAGCATCCCGAGCCCTGGTCCTGTATGACTCTTTGAAAATATAGAGAAATAAAACGTTGTGCTTGCCCCAATGTGGGTCACTCTCTAATTAAGAAGATGAGAACTCAGTGGAGGAAAGACAAACTCCAGCACGTGCATTGCTCCTGGTGCAGATTCCTGAGACTTCTGCCTGTAAAGATTCTGAATCAGCAAGTCTGAGACAGGGCTTCAGAATCTGCACAGGTCATGTGATCGTGAGCTGCTTCTCATGCAGGTGACAAAAGGATTGACAATCTGGTCAGGGCTCAAAAAAGGAATGGCTTGGAGCACTCCTGGAAGAGGAACTCACATATTTAAAGACCTAGAGACTGAATATATATATATATATATATATATATATGTATGTGTGTGTGTGAGTGTGTGTATGTGTGTGTGTGTGTGTGTATCACAATTCTTGTCCCTTAGCATTACGTCTAGATGGCCCAGAATGTTCCAAATGGTTACTCTTATAATAAAAGATGCCAAAAGGAACAGATCTTAAAGTTGAAGACTTTTGTCAGGAGAAGAGATATACACTCCAAAATGTTTATCTTCCCCATCACTATGCCTTAACACTGCTGCAAAAGGTGAAAGGCCAGTTTAATTTTACCTTTTCAGTCCCAGTCTCTAAACCTTGTGGGAGAAGAGAGCTAGTAATAGAAGTGTGGTTGACACACAGCTTGTCTGTGTGCTAATAGACTGAGGCCACACGCCATTTCACATAGGCACTCAATGGCCCTTAGATATCAGAACCCAGTCATTCTCAGACTGGGCTAAATTAAAATAGTGCCCAAGGGACAATTCTATACAAGGTCGATAACTCACACTGGACTTCAGAAGTCTCTTGCTAGAATCAGCCATCTGTAGAGGGAATAATTGTTGTTTACTGGAGAGCCAATGACTTGCCTAAGGCCTGTGTTGACCCGTTTCACCAAAATACTCTTTCCATCAGCACTGCTATCCCTAGCAGGGACTAATTCATGCCTATGAGTCTTCGTTCACTTTCAAATCATCTGGATTCATAGCTAGGTTATTTACCTAGTATAAATCTTGCCTAATGTCAATTTGTCACCACAAACCACAGTTCAAGCCAATCTTTTCCACTTTCCTAAATTGAGTACTGATGGAACAGACAGTAAATATATCCCCAAATTTGCCAAGAGAACAAATTTACTGTTATCAATTCTCTGATATACTTTTCTTCTAATTGATCACTGAATAATGAGTTATTTAATATTCTTTGAAATACACATGCCTCTATATTAATTTTATTCTTAAAAATAAGTATTTTATACCTCTTTTAAACAGCACTGGGTAATACTTTCAAATATTCTATTCAAACAAGCATCTATAAAAACACCTGTGTAGAGATATATAATGCTAAGAAAACTGGGACTTTGGGACTTTGCGCTGCCATTCACCCAATAACAAGTAAAAAATTCACAAATAATTTATCTTTAACTTTGACTAATCATTTTGTATTAAGTACAAGTCCCTAGGTAAAGTGAGAAAATAAAATGGGCAATTACGATTCTATGAACTTAAAAAACAAATCCCCAACTTACTTTCCTTTTTTTTTTTTTTTTTTTTGAGATGGAGTCTTGCTCTGTCGCCCAGGCTGGAGTGCAATGGCCTGATCTCAGCTCACTGCAAGCTCCACCTCCCAGGTTCATGCCATTCTCCTGCCTCAATCTCCTGAGTAGCTGGGACTACAGGCACCCGCCACCATGCCCGGCTTTTTTGTTTGTTTTTGTTTTGTATTTTTAGTAGAGATGGGGTTTCACCATGTTAGCCAGGATGGTCTCGACCTCCTGACCTCATGACCCACCCACCTCGGCCTCCCAAATTGATGGGATTACAGGTGTGAGCCACTGTGCCTGGCCCCAACCTACTTTTTTATACATACGTGTCCACTTGGTTTGTCATGCACCCAAATCCCTACTTAATAGGCACTGAACAAGTATCTGTACAAAGGACATTTGCAAATTCAAGAAGTACTAACCTGTTTCTTAAAGAAAAAAAAAAAATCATAAAACTAGAAACTTTCTTAAAATGAGATACTCAAGCAAACTGGTGAGGACCAACCTACTGACTTGGTTTGTTTTTAATATGCATTCCTGGAAGTCGACATGCGTTGTCCACTCCTCCACACACCTCATGACTCCCTACTTTCTGACACACATAAGTTCATACATCTTCCATTTCTCTGGGTCCTGAAGGCTTTTGAGAGGTTGCAACCATACGTAGAAATTAACTAGTCAAACTTAGGTCCCGGTGGCCAACTTGACCATACTTTTAGCTACTTCAAGATCCTAGGAAGAGAGATGAGGTTAAGAACATATAGCTAGAAAGGAGAAGCAAGAGGCTAATAGTCAGTCTTCACATTGGCAAGTGACAAATTAATTTCCTCTTTGACCACTCTCTGATTCTCTCCCACTTCACCTCAGATTCTGAGCTCCTGATTTATGGATTCCTCTTACATTTACATTTAGTTGCTATGTCCTCCTATGCCACTAAGAACTGACTGCTAGGCCCATGACTTAAAAACACCTGCCCTCCCTGATGGAGTGAGATTTCCAGAAAGATTGAGTTTGGGTCTGATGTTTCTTCTCCTAATACTGCTCTCTATGTTCACCTTATGAACACCAGCCCCTTGTGGTGAAGTTAACTCTTATTCACGAGGGGTTCATTCAACAAATATTTGAAGTGCACCTACCAAACGTCAGACATTGTTCTAGGAGTGAGGATATAGCAGGAAACAAGTAAAAAGCCCCTAGTGTAAAGGGATTTACTTAGCAAAACACATAACTGCAGGAGGTTTCAGAAAGTTTCAGAAAGTGGTTCTGTGCCATGAGAATAATAAAACAGGCTAAGAGAGAGGAGGACAGATCCACAGCCCCTCTAAGGAAGGGATGGTTAGGCTGGAACATGAATGATAAAAAGCAGCCATCCATTCAAATATCTGGTAGAAGAACATTTGTAAAGGCCCTGCAGTAGGAACTAGCTTGGAATGTCTGGGGACAGAGAGAATGTCATTGGGACTAGAGCTTGTGAGCAAGTGGGTGAGTGAAGTGGGACGAAATCAGAGAAAAAGGCAGGTGCAGACACTGTAGAGTCTGGAAGGTCATGGTGGGAGTTTGGATTCTGCCCCAAATGCAATAGAAAGCTTGTCGGAAGATGTTTAGCAGAATAGGGGTGAGACGCAGGACTAAATTTACACATCACATGTGTTGCTACATGGGGAATAGGTCATAAGAACAAGAGTGGTAGCAGGGAGGGCCGGTTTGGAGACTTGCAATTGTGCAGACAAGAGATGATGGTGAGAAGAGCTAAGGTGGCAGCAACAGCTGGGCTGAAGTGGTCAGATTCTGGATATTGGATATGTGTGGTGGTAGAATCGGCAAGACATGCTGATGGAGAAGTTTCTGTCATTTAGTTGTACTTGCTCCCATCCAAAAGCCCTTTAAGGCATTGACGGAGTGGTAATCCTGGGTCTAGGGAATACCCTGAGGCTGACAGTGCATCGCTCCCCACTACTGAACTAAAGCAAGTGGTTAGGACAGCTGTCAGACATATTTTAAAACCTTAAGCAGTGTTTCTTAGAAGAACTGGAAGACAGGCTTTGTTCTTCACATAACTCTCTGTAAAACCTTAGGACAAAACAATCTCCTCTCTGAGGTTTAGGCTTCTTGTTCATAAAGCCAAGATGCTGAACCTGGTGGGTGTCCTTAACACACGGGCACAGTAGGACCCTCAATCCACTGCACTGTCACCTCTGCTTCTGTACTCTGAAGCCAAAGACTTGGACAACAAATGTCCACTTCTAAGTATGCACCTTAGAAACAAACCAAGTCAGTAGGCTGGTCCTTGCCAAGAGGACTTCAGTAATGATTAATGATCATGCTCATGTTTATTAGGCATTTACTAAGTGCCCAGTACTGTAAGAAGGAGCTTTCTAGCATTGTCTCGATTAACTCTTACCTCTATGAAGGAAGTAGGATAATATACATTTAATAGGTAAGACAAGTGAGGCAGAAAGAAGTGAAATAAATTTTTCCCAGGACAGCAGCTAGTGATAGGATAAGCAAGGATACAAATGCAGTCTGACCCCAGGACCCATGCTTAGAATCACTTGGATATTGCCTCCTAATAAATAGTAAGCCTACTTCTTTTTTCCTGTACACAACTGTGCTCCAAATCCTTTCTCTGAACCATTATACACCCCTGATCATATACACACCTGGAAGGCAAGCATCTCTATTTTGTTCAACCATTCTTCAAATAAAGGGCTGCTAGGCTCCTCATCCTCCTTCCCTCCACAGAAGGCTTTTTGTTTTGGCACACCCACTTAAAATGCAGTACCTATGCATGGAAACCATCCCCCACATGTGGTCCAACCATCACAAAGTTCCCTGAGATTATTCTTTTCCATTTTACAGACATAAATCTCTTAATAAAGACTACACTAGTGTTTTCTTCCGGTTGTGTACAAAATATCACACAGGAAATTTCTGGTGGGATGGTACAGGGTTACAGGTCAGTAATGTTCAACAGAACCAAGAATTCTGTATTCAAGTCCCTGCTATGCCATTCATCAGCAATCTGGCTTTGGGTAAGTCCCTTAACCTACCTGAATTGCCTTTCTCTATCTGGGCAAGGGTAGTAACAATATTAATATGTAGGGTTATAGGGAGGACCAAACAAAATAATCAATGTACAGTTCTACAACATTAAAAATGGTAACTCTTAGCAAAGTATTATTTTATGAGGATAAAGACTAAATTTGACAACATGGGATGGGACACAGAGAATCCTAGCACTCTAAACAAAAGAACTCTAAACAAAAGAAAGGACCACCTAACTGCAATGACTGGATCACAAACCTGGACCTACCCACCACAAACAGGATACAAGTTAAAAATGCAGGTTGTGACACAGATCAGCCTCATGATTTGCCAGCTGTAAAATCGTGGACAACTTATTAGATCTTGTTTCTTTCATGGTAAGTGGAAATGACAGACTTCCTTACTGATAGTGGAGTGTGAGAAGGACAAGAAATAACATCTAATATATATCAGAAGCTCAGCACATTGCCAGGCACATAATGAGGGTTCTAAGGATATGGTCATAATTGCTACCCTTAGTGAATCAACATGAACTCATTAAGCAATTACTTTGTGTCAGGCACAGCTTTAGGAGACTCACTACAGCAACAAATAAATGCCCTGTTCTCATGTTGCTTACATTGTTGTGGAAGAAGAATGACAATTAATAAACAAATATGTTAAGTGGTCATAAGGACTAGGAGGAAGGGTAAAGGATAGAATCACCTTTTACAAAGAGTTATCAGAGAAGAGCTCTCTGATTGCTAACAAGTGTCCCCAAGCAAGAGTTTTACCCTGCTCCTAGTTTGAAGTCAGGAGTAGAGAAATAAACAACTCTATCTCTGCACCTTGGTTTGGGCTAAGTTAATTTTTACAGAGAGGTTCACGGTAGCACAGCTTGTTAACAGTCTAAAGATAATTTCCATTTGGCAACACTCAAATGAATTAAACATTACCAGAAAGAGGAAGCAGAACACAATCCGCTGGAGGCTACACACAGAGCATCAGAAATGAATGGCTCTGATCCTGAACTGCCATCATCACAACAAGAAGCAAAGATGGCACATGTTCCAGGTGCTTAGCAAAAGAAAGTTGTTTCCATAAGTGAATAGAACACCCTTCATCTGCTAGCCCACTTCGGAAGAAACTGTGGTGTTTTTTGTTTTTTGTTTTTTCAAATCAGCCAAAAATAAATTAAGAGGAAAATGGACTCCAATGGAATATCTCAAATGAAAAGCCTTTTCATATTGAGGTCTTTCATGCCTCTGGCATCAGAAGGCTGGGAAACAGGAGCTAATCTCAGTTTTTTTTTTTTCTTTAGCTGTATTACTCAGGCTCAGAGTCATCTGAGTTACCTAAGGCATTGGCATAGGATTCAAATCAATCCACCAGGCATTTATTAATTTCCCACTGTATACCAGGACATAAAGGTAAAATATAGTCCATGTCATAAACTCACAGTTAAGTAGGAAATACACCTGCATAAACAAATGATTGCAGTTAAGCAGCATGAGTGAAATAATAGAAGTATTTAAAAGTATAGGAAGGAAAGAAAGAGATGGGCACTGAAGAACTAACTCTGCCTAGAAGGGGCAAATGGCTGTGCTTTAAGAAGTGACAAATCGGTAGAGTGAGAGAATGATGCCTGATGTAGGCAACTGCACAGATAACACATGGCATTCAAAAACAGCATAGCTCATTAAAAAGGAACTGTAAATAAAGTTCCAGGTTTCAGGGACATAAAATAGAAGCTCGACAATGTCAAGAGCAGAAGCACAAAAAGTATGTAGGGATCATATCGCAAAGAATCCAGTTACACTGCTTTCTTATTTCTACACATTTGAAGAGAGTATTAATTAGATGTGCATTTAAAAAGTCATCAAAAATTCCATCACTTAATTTTGTTCCTCACAGTCATTCACATGTTCATTTCCAACTTTAATAACATATTTGTGATCTAAGCTCTGTCCTTATCCTAGTCCCTCTAGAGTCATACCTTAATGTATGAAACTGAATTTATGGCTGTTGAAGGGTAACAAATTAGTATCACCATCAATTAATCTATTCATCCATATACTAAGAATAGAAAACCTAAAAAGAGGCAGTCCTCTGTTATTACTAACACCATCTATTACTATGCCTTAAAACTCAAACCCAGAAAACTGAGATGAAAATTTATTATCCAAGACCAAAAAGCAGGAGGCACGCATTGGCTGCAATGCTTGGTTTCCAGAACTCTCTCAGAATGACACTTTCAAGCAGGAATTTTCTATTTTTTAAAAAAAAGTTATCTTTATATTGGATCAAATATCAATGTTTCACTGTTTTATTGACTTATAATGGAAATCATGTTAAAATATGATTTATTCTACAAATAATAATAGGACAATGATGGTAATAATAAGAGACATACACATTGAAAATTTCTCTTTTTGGAAAGAAAAGGAAGTACGGGGGAACCTTTAATAATCAATCATTGGCCATAGCTTAGATCAGGGTCATCAAATATATAGCCTGTATGCCACCACCCTCCACCCCACTCAGAGGAGAGACACTGAGAATCCACTGGCATTCTTTCCTACACAATCCTCACCCAGGTGCCCTGGGTTGCCATTTTGAAGCTGGTAACCAGAGTGTACTACCACGGACCTACAGATTCCGACCTTTTTCTGACAAAACCAGATCCTCTCCATTCAAATTCATCTTCCATCTTGTCATCAGAGCTACCTTCCTAAACTCAAAGCTAATCATCATTTAACCATGTTAAAAGCTTCCTTTGGTTCCTTCATTCATAGAAGGATAAAAAAGTTCTCAGCATAGCCTAAAAGGCCTTTTACCATTTGGACTCTTGCCACAATTCCTTTTCTGGCCTCATCCCAACTCTTTATTATTTTACAAACCCTAATTCAGCCACCTAAAATATTCCCCTGGTACTCAAAACTTTTTAACACTTTGACTTTGTACATGCTGTTTCATTGCTCTCCTTCTTTACCTGGTAAATGATGATTCATCCTGCAAAATACAGGTCAAATGTCACCCCCCACTCCCACCCCATGAGCTCTTCTCATAAAAATCTGCCAGCATCCACTCCCCCTTGTTTAGGACATGTCCCTTCCCCACTCTCTGCACATGGGGTTCAGGGAAGGGTACAGGAGAGGTTGCATGACCTAAGCCTGGCCAATGAGGATGGCAGTACCCTGGACACAAAGATTGGTTCCAAGATGGACAAGTGACACCAGCTAGACCAGAAAACTTTCTCTACCAAGGATTCCTCCAAACCACTAAGAAAAAAGCACAAATTAAAAATCGGGTAAAAAGTAGTCCCATAGCTGTCGTAGACCACTTTTTTGCCATTATATGGAAAGAGTTTGCAGAGAAGAATAAAGTCTTCATTGAGAAGCTGTAGTTAAGACAAAGACAATAAGAGGCATATTTCCAATGACAGTATTGAGTCCCTGGATTCCTATTTTAACTTTGAGTTTTTGCTATTTGCAAGAAAAAGGGACCCAACTGATATACTCCCCTAGTGTCTCCCAGGAAGAATTAATTACTATATCCTTTGTGGTCCCATATATCTCTGTTTAAAATACCTGTAATAGCAATTATCATAAACTATTGTAATTTATTTGTTTACATGGCAATGTCTGCCACTACAATGTGAGCAGTGGCTGAATCTTATTCATCCTTAAGACAATAGTGCCTGACACACAGCCAATACAAATGTCTGTTGAATGAATGCCCAGGGAAGAAAACCTCATCCCCACATTTTCAGTTGTACTGCTCTCTCAAAGAGCTCTATGACACTCAAGGACCAGTGGCACCCACATTTTCCTACTCTCTTCAATTTGCTGTCAAATTCTATTGAAACAAAAGGTGGTGATACTTCCATACTAGCTTATACGTTTCTCAAATCATCAACTTTATATTTCGGTGGAGTTACACACAGTAATTCCCACAGGGGCAGTGTGTTAAGAAATATAATATTAAAATTTTATTTTATAAGTAGGAACTGCAAGGAAATTTAATGTTTTTAAACATTTAAGTGTTTTTAAATTGTGGAAAATAAAATTCAATCCAATCTTTGTGGATGGAAGGGCCACAGATGTATTTAAAATCTGGAAAGATAATTACTAAAATGTTTAAAGAGGTACCTCAGACTGGGCATGGTGGCTCACGCCTGTAATCCCAGCACTTTGGGAGGCCAAGGCTGGTGGATCACTTGAGGTCAGGACTTTGAGACCAGCCTGGCTAACATGGCAAAACCCCATCTCTACTAAAACTACAAGTTAGCCAGGGGTGGCACTTTCCTGTTATCCCAGCTATTCTGGGGGCTGAGGCACAAGAATCACTTGAACCCGGAGGGAAGAGGTTGCAGTCAGCTGAGATCATGCCACTGCACTCCAGCACTTTGGGAGGCTGAGGCTGGTGGATCACTTGAGGTCAGGACTTTGAGACCAGCCTGGCTAACATGGCAAAACCCCATCTCTACTAAAACTACAAGTTAGCCAGGGGTGGCACTTTCCTGTTATCCCAGCTATTCTGGGGGTTGAGGCGCAAGAATCACTTGAACCCGGAGGGAAGAGGTTGCAGTCAGTCAGCTGAGATCATGCCACTGCACTCCAGCCTGGGCAACACAGTGAGACTCCATCTCAAAAAATAAATAAATAAAAAATAAAATAAAATAAAATAAAGAGGTACCTCAAAGTGAGGCAATATTGGGTGTTTTTTTAAAATTTACTTTTATTTATATTCTCTGTTGTCTTTTTAAAAATTTTGCTTATAGGAGTATTAATTTATATAATAAGAGAATAAGAAGCTGTTTTCACTTTTTAAAATAAAAGAATAGGCCCATACCATGTCTTCTTTGTGGACTCCATATAGAGGAAGATGGAGGAGCCATATAAACCGTAGAGATTCCATGACACTTCAGCTCCATATACCAGCCCCATCGCAGGTCCTGAAGTTCTAGACAGAATCACAAATAATTGCTGCTATTCCTCAGTTTACTTGGGGCTACAGATACAAACTTTGATCTCCCCGCTTAGAAAAGCATCCTTTCCAATGACCTAAACAACAGTGTGACTAACCATATCTGTCACTTTAGAATAGTATTCACATTCTGCAGCTTAGAAAAACAAAATGTACATCATGATATAACCATATGGCAATCAAAACACATCATTTTTTTCAATTAAAATTCCATACAGTTGCTCATGCCCTGTGTCTTGAGGTTTCAGCTAAAAATAAGTACAAAGAAGTCAATCTCTCTTTCTGTCAGTTAGCATTCCATTGCAGGTATCGCCAGCTTCTTGAAGTAACTCACAAACTGAATATAAAGCAGCAAGCCCTGAAGAGTATGTGAATAAACATACCGGGTCCCATGCATTGTTCATTGCAACAACATCAACAACAAAAATTGTAGGTAAGATGGGAGCAGTCATCAAAATGACAATGACAATTAACTGTTCTTAATCGTCCCAGTCCCATCCAACTGTCATCAAATCTCCATTTGATGGAGTCTCATACTCAGTCTAAGTGAAGTTTTTCCAGATCTTTTTCCCGTAAGTTCAACTCACATTTATTGAGCATCACCTGTGTACCAGGCAGTGGCATGCTTATAAATGTTCAACAACCCATTCTGGTTGAAGTGAAGCCTTATTCCCACATAAGGTTTGCCAGTTTCTATGGTAAATTCTTTTGCTGTGGCCAACTTTAAGATACCAGTGTGCCTTGAGCACTGGACATGGAGTTGAGAAGAGGTGCCTGAGGCACATCACAACTTAGTACCTTTCCAGTACAGACAATGCAGATATAAATGACTTCAAGAACACAGATAATAGCAAAGGGCAGAAAATAATGAGGTAGTGGTGAGTTTTGAGACTTTTTTTATTTTTTTAATATAATCCACTTAGTTACAGTTTTATATAATTTAATTTTAATAATTGCTGTATTTAACAGCCTACTTGCAAAATTCCTTAAAATTTAACATCCGGCATGCATGATTCATTAATGAGCCAGCCCTAGCCCACCCTGGCACCAGGCCTTGTGATAAGGTCTAGGGATGCATGAATAAAATATAGCCTTTGCCTACCAGAAGCCCTCAATCCCACAGTGGAGAGGGACGTGTAAAGAAATTGCAGCAAAGTAAAAAGTGCTAAGTGGAAGCCTCTACAAAATTCAGAGAGTGCAAACAAGACTGAGGGGAGAAATTCAGAAAATGTTTTGCACAAGATGCAACACTTGAGCTGAGTCCCAGGTGTGAATGGGAAAGAGTATGCACATAAGGATAGAGCCATGAGTATCCTGGTCCAAGGAAATAACACACGCAAGAGTTCAAATGTATGAAAAAGCCAGATATTTTCTGGAGATTTTAAAGCATTTGGGGCATAGAGTTCATGTGAAGGAAAAGTAAGAAATGAACATTCAAGTCCCTTTCCCTTTATGTGAAGAAACTATCCTACATATGAGAGTGATATTTTTATTTTCTATTTTTTCTAGCTTTATTGAGGTATAATTGATATACAAAAAGTTGCACACATTAAAATATACATCTTGATGTGTTTGGGCATATGCATACACTCATTGCCATGACCAAAGTACTAAATATCACTTCCAAAAATTTCATTGTGTTCTTGTGTGTGTTGTATTTTGTTTGTTTTGGTAAGAACACTTACCATGAGATCTACCTTCTTAACCTATATAAAGTGCACAATACCATATGATTAATTATAGGCATGAGGTTGTACAAAAGACCTCTAGAACTTCTCAACCTGAATGACAGAAATTTTATACCCATTGAAAAACAATTCCTCATTTCCAAGCTCTCCCCAGGCCCTGGCAACCACCATAGTAGTCTCTGCTTCTATAAATTTGACCATTTTAGATGCCTCATATAAGTGGAATCACAGTATTTGTCCCTTCATGACTGGCTTATTTCACTTAGCATAGTGTCTTCTGACTCATCTATGTTGTCACAAAAGGCAGAATTTCCTTCTTTTAATGCTGAGTGATATATTTCATTACATGGATATACCACATTTTCTTTATCCATTAATCTGTTGAACATCTGGTTATTTCCACATCTTAGGTATTGTGCATAGTGCTGCTGTGAACATGAGGGTGCAGATATATCTACCGGATACTGATTTCAATTCTTTTGGTTATATACGCAGAAGTGAGATTGCTGAATCATATGGTAGTTCTATTTTGGAATTCCAAATAACATGGTTCTTAAATAGAAGATTATTATATCAAATCCAATAAGCATTTCAGTATTTATGTGATATTTAACATTCCACGGGAAACAGATCAAGCTTCTCAAATTAAAGAAGAGGTTGGCCACAAGTCATGGCTCACACCTGTAATCCCAGCACTTTGGGAGGCCAAAGCAGGTAGATCACTTGAGGCCAGAAACTTGAGACCAGCCTGGCCAACATGGGGAAACCCCATCTTCATTAAAAATACAAAAATTAACCGGCCATGGTGGCGCGTATCTGTAGTCCCAGCTATTTGGGAGGCCAAGGCAGGAGAATCATTTGAACTCAAGAGGCGGAGGTTGCAGTGAAATGAGATCGCAGCGCTCCATTCCAGCCTGGGGAACAGAGCGAAACTCCAGGTCAAATAAAAAAAGGTTGCAAAAATAAACAAGACACCACACCCATCCTTGAACAGCTCACAAGAGCCACACCAAGAGACAGTAAGAGAAAGGTCATATGCTGTGGTCTAAATGTGTGTGTTCCCCAAAATTCATACGTTTAAATTCTCACCCCCGAGGTGATGGTATTAGGAGGTGGGGTCTTTGGGAGGTGATTAGATCATGAGGGTGGAGCTGTCATGACTGGGATTAGTGACCTTATAAAAGAGGCCCCAGAGAGCTAACTAGCCCTCACTAACCACAGGAGGACACAGCAAGAAGGTACCATCCATGAACCAGAATATAGGCCCTCAGCAGACACTAAATTTGCTGTTGCCTTAATCCTGGACCTCCTAACTCCCAGAACTCTGAGAAATACATTTCCGTTGCTGATAAACCACCCAGTCTGTAGTATTTTGTTACACCAGCCCAAACGGACTTAAATACCTCTGATATGTATATTCTTTTATCTGGAACATAAACATATTGAAGGGGGATGTCACAGACTCTATGATAAACCTCCCCAGTCTCCCATTACTAATGAAGGAATTATTGCCACAGATGCTAGAATGTTACCAGAATACAACCTTCAACTATCAGCCCTCTTTGGAAATGGCCTCTCTACTGAAGAAAACAGCCATGTCCATGATCGCATCATTGGATAGGGGTATCAAAAGAGGCCCACATCCAAAAGATGGTCACTAAGAGGTTATCATGTCCTGGCCCCTTCCTTAAGTCAAGACAACTCTGAAGGAAGGTCCCCGTGAGATTCACTGGGAAATTGTTGAGAATGAATTTTTGTGCCCAATCCTGCTTTCTTCTTCTCCCTTCCGCCAGAATTAATCCCAAGAGCACTCACTAGTAAACATCTTCCATGCTTATCTCTGTCTCTATGCAGGGATTCCAATCTGCAACAAAATCTAAAGTAAAAAGACTCTATGCTTTCATTTCTTCAACAAATATTTGTTGACCTCTGATCATTTGCCTGTACATAAATGTTTCAGAAGTGAAGAAAGTAAGACACATAACCCTTGTCTCATGAAATCTAGTGGAAAAGATGTAATAAATCAAGTGTTTATACTAACAAATGTACAGAATGTGCAACAACAAAAATAATTGCTCTTAAAGAAAAGCATACAGCTCCAAGAAAGCCTGTAATAAAGGAGTGAACTATGTTGGGTACTTGACCATGGGAAAGAGTACAGAGAACTGTGAAGGGTTGCATATTTTCCCTATTTACAAATTAACAAATTATTCTCGCACAGTTTTGTTATTTTGTTTTTGGGGTTTTATTTTGTTTTTTGTTTTTATTTTTGCGATGCAGTCTCAGTCTGCCACCCAGGCTTGGTGCCATCTCGGCTCACTGCAACCTCCGCCTCCCAGGTTCAAGTGATTCTCTTGCCTCAGTCTCCCAAGTAGCTGAGATTACAGGTGCCCACCATGCCTAATTTTTGTATTTTTAGCAGAGAGAGGTTTTCACCATGTTGGCCAGGCTAGTCTCAAACTCTTGACCTCAGGTGACCCACCTGCCTCAGCCTCCCAAAGTGCTAGGATTACAGGTGATCCACCATTCCTGGCCTTTTTTTTTTTTTTTTTTTTCTGGCACCATTTTCTTAAGCCCCAATTCCAATAGGGTGGTACGAAGAGAGTCAGATGGCACATGCACATGCATGGGTGGTACTAAAGGAGAGGAATGCTGAACTTAGACAGTGAAACGTTTTATTATGGGCAATCAGGATGCCTGTCTTTGCTCCAGAGGGAGATGCTATCTCTATCTTCCAAAGTTGTTCACCATGCAAACATCCTCAAAAAATTGGTCTGGAACAGTAATTTCTGAGAAATGGCATACAGAAACATGCAGAAACTTGAAAGACCCATAGAGAGTTGTCTCTGAACAAGCAGGGCATATAACCCTGCCTCTCACCATTTGCCCTTTTTTCATTAGATATCCTCACTCTGGTCTGTTTATTTCCTTAATTAAGGTTTATTAAATACACATTTATGATGGATAATTGCCTTCTGAAATCTTAGAAGTTCTGGAGGAACTGAGCATTTCATTTTGGTAGGGTATTTTATAGGCTCTTTAGAGTATAGTATATAGTGATCTTCTTTCTATCTTAAAAGAGATAACTTAGTTTTGTGAGTGTACAAACGCTGGATGTGAGGTGACGGATAGGCTTGTGATGGTATACTTGGACACTCAGAAGCTGGAAGCATTCAGTTGCAATAGAAGTTTTTACAACCTAATATTTGATGCCCTAGCTATAGATGCCAAGGACCAGAAATACAGTCTTAGCCATTTACTAAGAGATATAAATCCTTGTGGGATATAAACTGGAAGGAGATTGAATACAGTACTATCATGTGGACTCAGGGCCATACTAACATCACTTTTAGGATATATTTATCCTTCGAATTCAGCTTTCAGCATTGCTGAGAATATTCCATTATGGAAGTGAACATGGCAAAGTCAAAAAAAGTTACAAATCTGAAACAGGCAGATCTCTGTTTTCTATATATTACTGTAGGGCCACATGGCTACAAATGGAACCAGAGAGTATGAGATTTCTATTTAAAGCAAATGTTTTAGAGTTGTTCCAGCATTTTTCTACTCCCTGTGAGAAAGCACACTCTTGGGCAAAAAAAATTATCTGTAAAGATAATTTTTACCATTTTTTCCTAAGATTTGCCTTATGTAATAACGTACTATGAAATGTGGCTCATAGAATGCTCGAGAATAGTGGTTCTCAGCATGTGTTTCCCACCCGTGTCAGCAGCACCCATATCTCCTGGAAATGTGTCAGATGCAAATTCTCCAGCCCTCCCTAGACCTACTGAGTCAGAAAGTCTGAGGTGGGGCCCAGCAATCTATGTTTTAACAAGCCCTACAGGTAATGCTAAGTACATTAAAGTAAAGGGCCACTGCCATGGAATTATCTGAGGACGTTTTAGAGATGAAAAATGTGATGTAATCTAGAGTAAATAAATACATCCTGTCAACACTCAGCCTAGTCACTTTAATTTGAACCTTTCTTCCAACAGCCATAAAAGAAAATGGTTGACAACTTTTGTTTCATTTTGCAATTTAACAGTCCAAGCAATAAACCCAACTACCTGAATTATTTTTCTTATCAAACATAGCCGATTCTGGTCAGATGTGATATACAAGTGGTAACCATCAGATTCAAAGAAAATCAATGTGCAAATCAATACATTTAACTCCAGGTCTCATCTATCAAGTCTTTCATAAAAACTGGCTTAATTAGGAGTGCAGTGAAATGCAAGAACAGGCCTAACTCAATATCCCAAGTCAAAGTTTTATCAATAATATACAATTTTCCAGAAGAGGACACAAAGAATCAATGCAAAAGCTGCCTTGCCTCAGAGAACAGAAAGTTGAACTTCACTGAACTTCATTCAGAGACAATTTGGTAACTCCATGTACCAT
The DNA here is from genome assembly GCF_000951035.1 of Colobus angolensis palliatus. Classification (NCBI taxonomy): domain Eukaryota; kingdom Metazoa; phylum Chordata; class Mammalia; order Primates; family Cercopithecidae; genus Colobus; species Colobus angolensis. Next base: position 8,816,554 of record NW_012114711.1, on the reverse strand, counting down.
ATGTCCCCAAGTAGGAACTGACAAATGGATAAAAATTTTACTTCTGTTTACACAGAACCTTTGTCACTACAAGTTTAGCTAATCTTTAAAAGCTGATACTTCTTAAGATTATGTCTTCAAAAGAAAACCACTGCAGCAGTTCTCAACATGGGTTGCACATTAGAACTATCTGGGAAACTGTTATGAGGTCCTGTCACCAGGCCAGACACCCAAAACAAGTAGTTCTTAAATTTGAGCATGCGTCAGAATCAACTTGAAGGTTTGTTCAACCACAGAGGATCGCACCTTGATAACTACTGCCCCAGACAAATTAAATAAGAATCTATGGGTCTGGGAACCCCAAAACAGTATTTTTTTTAAACATCCCTGGTGATTCCATTGGGAAGCCATGATGAGAACCACCAGACCATGAGTCAACTCAACCTGGCACGTGTCCAAGACTTCTCCTTGTGTGTGAGAACAGAGGAAGGGGAAACACCTAGGAAGTTTATGTGTGAGTATGATATGGAGAAAATATCCCCAAAAAGGTCCAAAGTTTATTGACTCATACAATAATTTAAGTTTTAAAATGTTTCCAACCACTGGAGAACTGGTACAGGACGTTACTGTTGATGAAGGTGCACAAAATATTATAACCCTGAGAGATGTACCATACATAAAAGAAGAGCATCTCAGCAGATCTCACATGTAAATGGAATGAGGCCACTGTTATCACATTAAAAGAGGCCACTAGGTAGGCACGGAAGCAGGAGAGCTGGGCACAGTAAAGATTATGAGTATCTGAGTATACACTTCTCTGTCTTCAGAAAGGAGGAACCTGTTGGGAGACAATTCTAGGAAAGATCAGAGAGGACAATAAAAACCAGATCTCCTGGAAAGTTCAAGAGAACTGATGAATATTTACTTAGCTGCAAAATTGGATAAGAAAGTGACCCTTAATAAATAGCTCATCTATTTATTAAGGCCCAAAGGTCCGGGAGTAGTTCTAAGAGATACCTTGATACTAATAAATACCTGAAACACATCAAATCTTTTTCATGGGTCTGACACAGTTCTAAGAACATTACAAAGGTTAACTTATTTACTCCTCACAGTCTATAGAATGGGGACCATCTGAGGCTCAGTGTTTAAGTAACTTGCCCAGGGTAACAGAGCTGTCCTGGGTAGAGTCATGATTTATACCAACATCTTAGCTCTGCAGTACATGCTCTTAACCACCACCAGACCTCTCTGAATGCCTCTCTGCCTTCCACAGGAGCATCTTCAAAAACAAGTTGGGTACCTCTAACACCATTAAGACTCTCTCTCATTAAAAAAAAAAAATTAATGACTATTTCTCTCTGGTCACTATCAAGTTGGAGTAAAAGATCTTTGTATCTGTTATCTTAAATATATACTCTGCATATTGGAAGTGCTTAGTATTTTCAGAATCTGATTTTTTTTTCTAACCACATAATGACAGACACAGAAGATAGGACATGGAGATAGTATTGCTCCTTTTTTACTCCCTAATTCTATTGAAAAGAACCAAAACAGAGAAAATAGGCACACAGAAAAGTATTAAGTAATCGTGACTTTTCCTATCCTGGAACACAACAAGTTCTTAATAAATATTTCTTAAGTAGATGGATTCAATACTAAAAAAGTATAATATGGTAGAGAGCAGTTACAGTGACCATTCACACCGTAGATGACATATACGCTGATGTGTAATTTGGCACTGTGTGTGAGCAGCTTTAAATAAGCTCCCTACCTTTTACTCAGTATTCATACTTTTAGGCTTCTCTCCCATAGAAAATGAGACAAACTATTAAATATTCACTTACAAAGATGTACCATGCATTATTCATAAAAGTAAAAAATTCAAAAGAAACTTAATGTCCGGAAGGAGCATACAAGTGAAATAAATTATGGTATATCCACACAATGGAATTTTTATGATGGGGAGAAGGCTTACAATATAATGTCAAACAAAAGGAGCAGGAAATAAGACTTTACGTACATGACAATGCCAAATGCATAAGCATGTACATACGTGTATAGAAGGGAGACTAGAAGGAAACATGCCATGTTCACGGTGGTTTTCTTCACCTGCAGAAATGTGGATGAGTTTTGTCTTTACGCATATAAACATTTTTGAAACTTTCTACAATGTATAAAAGTCATCCGCTTATAGTTTTTTAAAGTAATGTTTTAAAAGAAGAAAAAAGTGGTTCACTTGTGACAAAACCAAAGTAAAAGGCCAATTCATAAAATTTGCCCCTTCCTTCTCATGAATAAAAATATTTCTATTTAAAGTTTGTTAATTGCCTTTTTTTTTTTTAAAGGAGTTTCACTCTTACTACCTAGGCTGGAGTACAATGGCACGGTCTTGGCTCACTGCAACCTCCACCTCCGGGGTTCCAGCGATTCTCCTGCCCCAGCCTCCTAAGTAGCTGGGATTACAGGCGCCCATCACCACGTTAACTTTGAGCTCATAATCACTTGACCCAATGGCAAAATACTTCCAATTTTAGCAAACCGATTGATAGTTAACCAGTTTTCAAACCAGCACTTTTCTGCAACAGATTTTTTTCAAAGGAAGCCTTAAATGGAATAGCCATATATAAAATGCAAACAACTGATCTGTTGAAAGTTGGGAGTGGCGCCCAGAGTGTCAGGGCCACCAACCTCCTTCTATCCCTGTGACTACACCCTTGGAGATCTCTGAACTCTTAGAAAATAACTCTGAAGCCATCATATCAGCAGCTCTGCAACTAGCAAGCTTTTCTGTGTAGTATTTCACAAGCTCAAACGAGGATCCTCTCTGATGCATGAGCAATAAATAAATGTGTA
>NW_012114711.1:8809785-8812114 GCF_000951035.1 Colobus angolensis palliatus | reverse complement strand
AGCCCTCACCAGAAGATGTTGGCACCATGCTTATTTTACAGCCTGCAGAACTGTGAGCTGAATAAACCTCTTTTCCTTATAAATTACCCAATCTCTTGGTAATTAATTCACACTCAGTCAGAACGTACAAGATCTGGTTGTTTAAAAGAGCTTGCGCCCCCCTCTCTCTCTCTCTCTTGCTCCCTTTCTTCTCACTGATCTCTGCACAACACTGGCTCCCCTTCCCTTTGTGCCATGGCTAGAAGCAGCCCAAAGCCCTCACCAGAAGATGTTGGCACCATGCTTATTTTACAGCCTGCAGAACTGTGAGCTGAATAAACCTCTTTTCCTTATAAATTACCCAATCTCAAATGTTTCTTTATAGCAAAACAAATGGACTAAGCCACTTAACGTTTCCTTAAACACAGTTTGTTTAAGCTATTCCTGTCAAATATTGGCCTTCACAACAATGAATCAGTTATTGGGTGGGAATGACCCTAAACGTACTTACATAGTGTGGTCCCCCAGCACCTGACCCCTTGAGAATCCTCAAATCTCTCTCCTATCATGTTTCTTAATGTTGGTACATCTATCTAGAGAAGCACCTTGATACAGTGCAGGTGTTGGAGGGAGAACAATTCCTGAAAAGAAGTCCTTTACCACTGGCATGTTTTCTGAGCAATGGTTTTTAAAGTTCCACTCAAAATGACAATGACCCAAGCCTACTTGAACAGCCACCCTCAACAGACAGCTGGCTCTTGATCAGGACCCTTTGTAAGGGTCATGTTCCTGGGAAGATCTCTCTGGATATAAGACTCAAGCACCTTTGGAGGGATTGGTTTAATAAAAGGTAATTTGGGGGTATTTTAAGTGAAAAAATATCACAATACAAGGGTTAGAAGGGCTATGTCTTTATCACTCTCAGACAACACTAGTCACTCAAATTTGTTCATCCATTCATCAATCATGTTACTCCCTTGCTTAAAACCTTTCAGTGGCACCCAGTGGCATGCAGAAAGAACAATAAGTACAAGAGCTATAAGTCAAGGATGAAATTTTGGTTCAAGAAACAGAAGGCTTGTGTGGATAGCATAGAGAAAAGGAAAGGGTAAGTGGGCAGAAGTAAGAGTAGAGAAATATGCAGGAGCCAGATCATATAGACTTGTAGAACATAGTTAGGACTTTGGCTTTAGTTCATGTGAGTTGGAAAACCACTAGATAGTTTTAATTAGGTGAGAGGGAAAATGTGAAATACAGTTTAAGGTGTGCCTTGAGCTTCTTCATAGAGAATGGCTTGTAAGGAAGCACCATGGGTTGAGCCACATTCAGCTCACCTGATCGGACTATGGAACTGAAGGACCACAGACTCACTCCTGGCTGCCTGGTTGGCTTTGTTGTACTCCTCAGTCCCCATCTTTGTCCTGGGAGGCTGTTTTGTAAATGTGCATCATTGGCTATCAAGTAGAATGAGTCCCAAAGTAGGATTGCATCTGCACAAAAATCAATCCCCATTTTTAGAGTACCCAGGAATACAACAACCCCCAAAAATATGACGACGACAGACTTCACTCATCCATGCACATGCACCTGAGAAACTTTTATCAAGTGCCTACTTTTAGCCAGGCATTATTATTAATATGATAATAACCCCTACTTGTGCATGTTGGTATATTTTCTAGAACTAAGTCAACAACATGTTACAGCCAATGTAATGGCAATGCTGATTTCTACTGATGTCCTAGCTCTATAGCCAATTTCAAAGAGATTCAGTAAATGCTCATCTTGTTCAGTAACACAGCTTTCTTTTCATGCCATCCTTAAATCATCAAGCATCAGTAAGGGGATTGTACCAGGTTGAGTCAAATGGGAAACTGGGAAAAATCTGGGCAGAAAGGAGTGTCACTTCAACTGGGCAGTAGCAGCTTGACTGCTATTCTGGCGGTCAAGGGTTTTCAAGAAGGAGGAAAATCCAAACTTCTATGCAGCTTCTTGGTATTAATTTTTGACCATCTGAACTCCTAGCATGGGAAATGGGGAGGGTGGAAGCAGAGGTGGTTCAATGACTTTCCCTGAAGGTTCCATCCTCTCACCTTCTCATTGCTTCCCCCTTCTTGTGTGTCACATCTTCAGGTATAGAAGACTTTGCCTAAAGGACACAGCAAAATGTTTCTGTCTCAATCTTAGGGCCAGTGCCTTTTGTGAAAACTCATGGTCGTGGACATCCACCCTTGCTTCTGTTTCTACAGAAAGCGACCCAGTTCTACATATGAGAGCACCAACTCCTAGGAGGTCCTCTGGGTATAAATTAAGGAATTGAGTGAGGATTGGATGAGCAGGGAAACACCCCAAT
>NW_012114711.1:8799204-8809735 GCF_000951035.1 Colobus angolensis palliatus | reverse complement strand
TGTCTCAATCTTAGGGCCAGTGCCTTTTGTGAAAACTCATGGTCATGGACATCCACCCTTGCTTCTGTTTCTACAGAAAGCGACCCAGTTCTATATATGAGAGCACCAACTCCTAGGAGGTCCTCTGGGTATAAATTAAGGAATTGAGTGAGGATTGGATGAGCAGGGAAACACCCCAATTAATACTTACCCTGTCATGTTAAAATCTAATTGAAGTATAGCAAAATAAAGGCACAACAGTCTCTGTGCCAATCTCAATCATCTGTATTTTTATGTTGTAAGAGACTCAATAGATAAAATACTTGTCAACTGTTTTCTTTGCATGTAATTTAATCCCTGTCCTTAGCACCTTTGGCTTCTTGATATAAAGGCACCAGCCTCTACAGTGCTCTGTACTGAATAAAAGTTTTCCAGAATCCACCTTTCAGATACCCACAGAGTTAGGTGAAGAACTTTTCTAGACAGAAAGAACAGCAAGTACACTTGCCTTCCACCTAAAGGCAGAAACTTAGACAAGTTCCTGAGAGTGAGAAATACATTTTATTATGCCATAAGCCATTTGAGGGAATAAAGGTGATAATAAAATAATCATCAACATGGGGACACCTGCATTCATAAGACCCTATGGCAGCATTACTTGTAATAGTTAACAAGCAGAAACTCTCATGAACAGCCAGGGGATGATGCAGGGAACCAAAACCAGTCTATTATGCAACAATCAAATGGATGTTACCGAAAACAAAGCAAAAAAAGAGGAAATGCTTATAACAGGCTAAATGAAAAGGTGAGATACAATTTTATAATTTTGATTGAATTATGCACATACACATAGCATCAGATTATTAGACTATCAGAATTGCCACATTTTATCACTGTGGTTGTTAAGGTGATGACAGGCATTTTTTAAACTCTTCTCTAATTTCTGCATGTTAAGGTTAATATTACTTTTTATAATAGTTTTGTACAAAAAAGTGACTGTTTTAAAGTATGAAATAATCAAATATAACAATCATGTCTCTATGATGAGATCTACCTCATTCCAACATCTTGCTATATCTGCTTCAGATTTATATTTCAAGAAAGTATTACAGATACAATTTAATCCCCCTTTGGAAACATGATATTTTCACCCAAAGACAAATAAGGCAAAGAAACTTTTCTCATAATATTCTTAAAATAACATGGCCTTATAAAATAAGTGCAGTTGTCATCAGCTTTATAAAACAGAGAGGGGAAGCTTCTATTGAAGTCAAAATCATTTCTTGGTGGGAAAAGCTATTGGTTCCTGGAACAAAATAGCATTTATTCTACCATGAGAAATATACTATCTCATTTCTCACATTTTAAAATATGCTGCATGCCCACAAAATGACTGGGCTGTGTATATGTTCTTAGAAGAAACAGTAGTGATCAGTTACATGGAAAAGGAACCATGGCTCATAATCATAAATATTAATCAGCAGTTTCACAAACTGAAACAGAAGGTATGTGGCATGGGGAAATTTTCTTTGCAGCTGGGCAAAAATGTACAGCAAATAAATGTCATTTTTAAGTATTTAGTTCTCTAGATTGATTTGCCAAAACTTTCAGTGGAAAAGCAAATTAGTTTCATCTGGTGATACAATAAAATATACCTAACTTGGAGAGAGAAAAAATTTAAAGATCAACTCTCAACAAGACTGCTAACTCTCAAACAATCATAAAACAAAAAAAATTAAGTGAGTCTTCTTCTTGGGCTACCAAATCTACAAATCTGTGTTTTGATAAAGTTAGTACTCAAATAAAGCAAAACCATCCCTTGTTTTTACTTCTTTTTCTAAATGTGGTTCAATCAACACTTTATACCATTTGAAGCCAGTTTTATAAAATCAATGAATCCAGATATTCAGACTCTTCAAAAATAGATTAAAGAGAATCCTGCCACAAACTTCTTTTAGTGTCCTAGGTCAGTCAATTTTTAATGTTCCAGATTGATTACTATTTGGTTGAGTGACCTCAGACAAGCCATAGTCTCCAGTTGTTTCATCTGAAAATAAGAGATGATCATGCCTACTCAGCATGTTGGGAGGATCAAAAATATAGTATGTGAAATTTCTTTGTAAATGGTAAAGTGTTATAAAAGTATAAATAATGTTTACCACCCTCTAAAGGTGACAGTGAGGATCAGACAATGGGAGAATATCGCCCAGCTCTCTCTCCAAACCCTTAAAATTTATTATGGGCATTACATACTGATAATGATGTTGGCATTCTCTCTTTTAAGTTTTTATCTCCCAGGAAGTAAAGGTCTTGCCATCTCTTTAATATCACTGTAGGATCAAATATCAAATACTGTGTGGTAGGAATCCAAATATCTCTTGACAGTCTTGACTCAGCAGTATTCTATGGTTCTTAATCACTTAACCTTCTGAAAACCAGAACTTACTGATAAAGACTTTCTATATTCTGTTCTCAACAGAGTTCCCTTCAGGCTCTTCAGCAACAAGTGGGGATAGGCAAGGCCAAACCAAGAGTTTTTATTTTTGGAGACACACTTTGTGAAAGTCAAACTGAGAAATGGTTTCTTTAAAATTGAATGTTTTTCTACCAACCTAATGTATAATTTAAAATTGAAGATACACATGCAAACGAGCCATTTTTCAAAGTAGACACCCTGTATAGCTACTCATTTGTTTCAACATGACTCCTCAGTGCAATTGTGGAGTTTTTTCCTTATGGAATCTGAGTCATCTTAAAATCTATATAACATTAGGTTCTTTACTATTTCACCAAGCCAAATCACTCTTGATATTCAACAACTTGGCCAAGAGTGACTTGTGTCTATTTCCAACAATCTCGTTTATCTGCAAAGGTTGACAATTTGCCACCCTTGTTAGTGTTCAAAAGAATGTGCTGTAGGCTGTAGATATATTAGCCTAAGAGAAATTGCAAAAATATATCACTCAACATCAGCATCTTTATGATTACCTCTTGACAATAATGAAGGGAAGCTCACAATTGGATATATAAGCCCTAAATGTGTTTATTAAGTATTGATCACAGCAGTCATTCTAAAATCATGGTTTTGCAAATAACCTTATAAAAATTATTACTATACAATGGTACATGAGAAGAAAAACAGAATAAACATGGTACATTTGTTCTTCCAGAAAACCATTATCTATTGAACTCCTATGGGCCAGGCACTTCTTAGATACTGGAGACTCAGCAGGAAACAAGTTTATAGTAATGTACCAATTTTGTTTCAAAACAAAGAGATTGATAAAATAGCTCACATTTGACACATTCTTTCAGGATCTGACCCAAGCACCTAAGTAATTTTATCATTTGGTCTGTTACACTACAAGGAAAGTATAATTACATCAATTTTACAAATAAAATTGAGGTACAGATTAAGTACTCCAACCAACATAATGGAGGTAGAGGGGCAGAGCTATAGACTCTACACCTTTTCCCTCTTTTGTAACTCTGCATTTCACTTTGTTGTCACCACATAATATACCACTCTTCTAAATCAACTACAGTCCCCTCACGCATCTCTCACAGATCCAAAATTATCCAGCAGCCTTCTCCACCTGAGCAGAAATAGGACGCAACTGAGAACAGCAAGATCCAATTTCATTTCCTAAAGATTACACCAGTATTGAATCCTCTAGGCTTTTATCAATAAATAAAACAGTAAAAAATCATCCCAGTGAACTCTACTTAAAAAGATCCTGTCCTATTTAATTACTTGCACTGTGCTTCCGTTATGCCCTGCAATTTCCCCATACAAAGTCCCAATGACCCAAGAATTACTTGGATCTTCCACAGTACTCTAAGCCACTGGAATGAACGGATTTTCTCTATCTTCAGATAAATCAGTAAATTGTAAAAAGGTATGCTGAAAACAGGAAACAAAGACCTGGAATTAAAGATGAAGCTCTGATGATATTTGTATCAGTTATTGTGATGTCAGCTGCCATAGTAGAAGAACAAACACTGAAACCTCAATGACTGAACATAGTAGAAATTTATTTGCTACTCATGTAAAGCCCAATACTGGAGAATCTGATGGCCTTCAACATGACCCTTTATGTATCAAGTCTGCCCCCATTTTATGTAACTCCACCCTCCTCTAGTCCTTAAAGCCTTCTCCACTCAGATGGCAAATGAGGACAGACCATAGGAAAAGCAAGCCTGTGTCTTAATCTCTTCATAAAGTAGTACACATCATCTCCCCTCAAGTTCCACTGGGCAGAAGCAGTCTTATGACCTGCCTGATGCAAAGGATGCTGGGAAGTGTAGTCCTCGCTAGGAAATCACCCCTCAGCAGGAAGGAGACCATGAGTCTTTATAGGTCAGGTGATTTATTGGCCACATATCTTAACCAGATAGTTTGGAAAAACTACAGTGGAAAGATCTATTAGGAACAAACCCACATGTGAGAGACAAGTGAAGAGTGGAAATCAAAATAAAGCCTGGGAAAATTAGGATCTGTAGGTAACGTGAGATATGTCAGAGCAATGGAGGAGTAAGAATGTTTTGGCCATCTGGAAAGGTAAAAACAAAAGAAAGTGAGAAAAATATTCAGAAGTGTAATTGTTTGAAAAGAGGGAAGAGCTGAGATCATAACTGTTTCAATTGATAATATGACAAAGGAAACTAATTCCATTTAAAATGACGTCCTGTTTCCAGAAACTGCATGTCACTTTACAAGCTGAGATGTACCACACATGTAATTGTTTTGTCAGAAGCACTAATTCCCTTGATTGTGTTGTGAAAACAAAAGTACTGAAGAAAATCATTTTTAAAAGCCCTCAAAGAAAAATTAATATTCATACACAGCTGTCCCATTTGAAACCACACAAGGTTGAAGTCAATAATTAACATGGCCAGAAAAGTTACAGCAAGTGGCCTTATTTTGAGACATTTTTCATATAAGCCTTTCCCTCTTAAATAAATCTATTGGGCATGAATGTGAGATGAAAATAGTGGGGTAACTTGGCAATCTGAATTCTCAGATGTAAAGAGTACATTATTCTGGGGACACCAACCATCTGGACTTGGGTTTTATCCGATAAAACAAGGAAGATTTAAACTATGCTTCATCCCTCATACTACTTAGAGCAGAAGTGGTTTTATAAGTCACAAATCTGCCCTGTAGGAGTAAAAAGCAACTTTACCATCACCTGTCTCACTCCATTTCCCATTTCTCAGATGAGGAAACGGAGGCTGACAGAGGGTATGTGACTTGACCAAATGACAAAAGTAGTTAGTGGTAAATCCAGGTCCAGAACTTAGGTTTGTTGAACACAGACTGTCCGTTAAATAATTGCCTACACACATTAATCTTACCTCTGTGTCTTCACAGCAAAAGAGCTCCATGCATAGCAATATCAGCTATTCCTAAAACTCTGGGAGAACCAGCTTTAACATAGGTCATTAGTACAACAAAAAGACAAATGTATTTCCACTATTGACAGGCTTCTGAGAATAGTGACAAGGTACCAGGCAAAGGGCTAGAGGATGGAAGAGAAGACTAGGAGGCAGCTCTGCCAGAGAAAGCACAGGGCTTTGGGGAACGCACAGGCCTATACAGATGGCAAGTGTCAGTTAACTTCTGTTGCCCTACTGAGTATTCTATTTGGTCTCCTGACTTTGCCCCTGCACCAAATGGAATCTGACTCTTTTCTAAGACCTGCGATTCTTCCAGATACTACTGTTTGCAAAAAGAGTCTGATTGTTTCAATTTATTGTCACTGTATTCATCTACCCATTCCACAAAGCTCCTCTGCATTAGAAGGCAACCGTAAGGTATAAGAAAGCAAACGGTAAATCCCATACCACTTTGCTCTTGAAAGCTTCACAGTGAATTACAGGACAGGGGTATAGAAAAATATTACTATTATGTCATCATGGCCATGCTTTGCAATTTTCTTAGATGTTCTTAAGTAGAAAAATAAGTCTTGACCAATTTGCTCAGGAGAAAAGCAATATTCAACATCTAGAACTACATTGGCAACCTAGTCATCTTCCAAGGATTTAAGGTTCCAAGATAGGAAACTACATGATGTGGAATAAAGCCATCTACTCAAAGGGTGTCACAGTACAGCAGAACCAGCATCATCTTGAACCTTCTTAAAAGTGCATAATCTCCAGCCCTGCTCCAGACCTAATGAATGCTGATCTACATTTTAACAAGATCCTAGGTGATGTGTATACCTCAACTTTGATATAGAGCCTGGAATCTAAGGCCATCTCTGGTGTTAATAAATCTCACAATCATAGACCACAACTTCACCTCTGAGCCTCATCCCCCTCATCTGTCAAATGGGGATAATTATTTGTCTTGGCATTGTTGTACAAATTAAGTGAGATGTTGAAAGTGAAAGTGTAGTCTACATGAAAATTGGCATGAAGCAATTCATCAGTGATGAGGCTCCTAGGCCTATGCTGCTTTCGGGGGATGTTTAATAGTGTTGCACAAGAAGTATCATGACACTAGGCAACGTGGGATTCATTTTTAGATCAACCTCCAAATAGAAAGTGATTTTTCCCACCCAAAAGACAGTGAAAAATGAAAAGGAACACAAATGAGAAGTAGAAGAAAAAGGCAATGCAAAGAAAAAAAGAGGCAAATATAAAAGACTGGGAAATGAGAAACAAAAAGTTAAGGGATGAGGCAAAAAATAGATCCTGGCTCTCTGGTCCTCAGTAATAGACTCAATCTTTCCAAAAGTGCCTTTTAACCCAGTGGGTGAACTGCTTTCATCTAGGTATTTAGAGAAACTAGCAATCCCTGACACTTTCTTGGGACTTTTTCTCTCCTGTAAGTGATTTTTATACCCATACACAAATTTCCAGCAATGACATTGTCCTTATCATTTCTGTTCAAGGATGTCTTCTGCCCTATCCATTCACAAGATTATGCTAGAAAATGTCTGAGAGGATAACTGTATTTAATCACTAACACTAGCTCCAGGACCTCTGATAGAAAATTCAAAAACTATATTGGGAGAAGAGTGCTAAGCCTGAAACACTGACCACTTTCTCTATTGCAGACTAACTGTATGAACACTTCAAAGTGATGTAACCTCTCCAAATCTTAGCCTTCTACTCTGTGAAATGAGTACATTGGGAAATATGTTGTCTTCCTCTCTTTCCTGACTTCAGGGCTGACTGCTTTAACTGTGTTACATGACTGGCAATTTTCTTACACTGCGTTGAGACTAGCAAGTTCTCTGTTCATCCAGGTAGAAAGGACATATAAAAAGAAGATGGAAAAATTCATGACTGAGCATGAATGGGAGGCACGGGGGATGAGATTGGAGGGAGATCCAGGAGGATGGAGTTGACCAATGTTCATAAGGGCTCCATGTTATCCAAACAGATGGGCTTGAATATTGCCAGCTAAGAGCCATTCCTATGGCATCCCACATGATGAGTGAGGGTTGGTGCCCCAGCTGTGCAGGCAGCTGTCTGCCATGAGACTGTGTACCCAACTAAATGGGAAATATTTTCTAGAACTGATGAGTCATAGTCAAGCAGTAGCCAGGGCTCTGAAGTTCCACATCAATCACATTACCCATCACACATTCACTTTCCTTGATTTAGACAAATGCAAAGGGTCTGAATTTCACTTAGTCCCTTCACCTCCAGTTTGCAAACTATACTAACTCTTGATAATAATACTTTTATCTCTATGAAAAACATAATTGCTGGTTGAAATGTGTGGTGCCTGAAATGAGAAATTATAGTAAAAACGATTGAACCAAATTTCAGGGAATGATCTCATTTTTTAGTAAAAGAGGTACTCCAACAAATTGGAAATCTAGGTGCTACAGAATATCAACACTGGGAGGTCCATATGGATACCCTATTTGAGTCCTCATCATTTTACTGACAGAGAAAAATGGATTAAGGTCACACTATTTATGTTGGGAGGACTGACATCTGAATCTAGGAGGCTTGACTACTACTTTAGTTCCATTTCCACTACTTCCCTTATTAAAATGTATTTGGACTTCTCTTTCAAGGCCAGATCTGCCACTTACAGAAAGTTATGACTTCAGGAAAGTCACCTAACTTATCTGAGCCTTAGTTTCTTCATTTGCCAGTGGGGATAATTACAGCTATATTTAAAGGGGTATGAAAGTTAGCTTAGGGAACCACTTCATATCATTTCTAGTACACAGAGGCCTTTCAGCATGTGGGAGAGGGAGGGAGGGAGTTTTATTATTACTGTACTTTCCTGCCACATAACCATTATTTATATCTTAACATAGTCCCCCCTGGTATATTTTCCCCAGCACACTTTTACTCACTTGCAATCACAGCTCACAGGTACTGTTCTACGTTGCTTTATTTGTGTTGGTGTGCACTCTTCATAGTCCTCATTTTAATGGATTCACTGTATTTCACTGGGTAGATTGCACTTTAACTGAACGCTGTGTTACCTTCATTGTTAGGTTGCTTCCCACTTCCCATTTTTTGCTTTTACAAATTTTGTTGCAACAAACTTCTTTATGCACTTGGTTTAGTCCACATTTTGTGTGAGTTCCTTAGGCTACATCCCCAAAAGTAACTATTTGGGTGGTTCTGAATATAAAGAACTCCCTGAAATTATATTTCTCTGTAAGAAATACTGAAGCCACCGTGAGTCATATACACACACATGGGTTTGTCAAATTCAATATTCTCTCATAATATATATATACATTCTTTTGTATACTTGAATGTAATATTCTCTCATAAAACACAAATACTTTCTTTTTGTATACTCAAAAAGAAAGAAAATGTAAAACCCATGGAAACAATGACAGGATATATTTGGATCAAAGCTATTTTAGAAGAATATTTAAGTTGTGGGAAGAACAGAGCCCATAGGGAATTTGATAACTTAGGGTTAAAGATGAGAATTATGTAGATAAATGGAATATGGCTCAGAGAAGGAACAAAATATCTAAGGATTGAATTTACAAGGAAAGATACAAAGGTATAGCTTGGTTTGGTCACAAGTTTAAAAGGAAACTCAAGCTTGAAAGAAGTCAACATCAGAGTGACAAAGAGACATTTGCTATGTACTGCATTGTATCCGTTTGCTTAAAAATCTTTTTAAAGAAGTTTCTATAACCCACTTCCTTCTACTCCCCGAGTCTTGCTCCATGATTATTAGACTCAATTACTCGGCAAAAGAAAGAAAAGAGGAGAAGACTTCCTCTTCTTACTCATAAATGATTCATAGTTACTCTTTGCACTCTGATCCCCTTCCTCCCACACCAAACTACCAAAATCCTTGGAACTGGTGAGAGAATGAGGTGCAATTATCATGTAGCTGCAGAGTTTTGCAGTCTAATAAATACTGAATTACTCCTCCTTCATCTTCTTTCTGACTCTGTGTCCTCTCTGATGTGGACTACCGGACAGGCTGACCTGCCTCCTACTCAGCAGAGGGACAGAATGTGAAGCCTAACGATGTGTCTTTTATACAACACATGAAAAGCATATAAATACACACATTATTCCATTTCAACCTTGTATGCCATTGATACACAATGCTTCATAACACTAGTCGGTGATGTCTTCTAAAAAGTAAGATTCAAGAATGCCATTCTGATTTGTACAATTCAGAAAATTATAAAAACAGCTATCCAGCACATTCTTCCACATAAATAGCACTATTAGTAGGGAAAATAATAAGAGAGACAAATAGTTCAAGGGAGCCATTGTGAAAAAATAAGAAAATACACAAATTTATTTGAAAAGGACCCTGGTCCAATCTGTTCTACTATTTATGAAGTAGTTAAAAGAAAATGAGAAATAAAGCATGACTCAATACTCTGAGGATATAATATTAAACTTCCTGTAACCCCAGAACCATTTCTCCAAACAAAATCTTCCTCAACATATAAAGGAAGTCAGAGAGGCAGGGTGGAAGCTGAGGTACAAGTTTTGGAGTTCCACCAGCACTGGCCCTGAGTTAACTCCATAGAACTCCAAGAGGTGTGGGAACACAGGTTGAAACCACCATCTCAACAGACGTTAAGGAAGGGATGAGCTTGGAGGTGGGGGTTAGGGGGTATGGCAGAGAAAAAAATAGAAAACGGAGATACGGAGAGAGAACTTAAAAGAGAGATTTAAATGGGAGAGAAAATAGTGAGTAGAGATGAAAGATAACTTATATTTAAAAAGAAAAGATGGTGTTTTTCAATGTCAACCAACTCAATTCTTTGTACATAACAGGTGATTTTTTTTTTTTTAAGATTAACAGGTCCCTGGTAGAAATCTAAAATTCCAGATGCCCATTACTAGCACTTTCCTTTATCATCAAATGTAGAATGGTTTTCCAGATTTAGTATTCTACTTCCTAGAAACATCCTCAGTCACCCTCATCACTTTTCCCCAGACCATGTTGTGTTCAGGTGTCTCTATGCCTTCAGGCATAGTTTTTTCAGCTTTATGGAGGACGTATAATTGACAAAAATCATATATTCAAGGTATGCCATATATATGTTTTCATATATGTATACAATGTGAAATGATTGCCACA
>NW_012114711.1:8780894-8798962 GCF_000951035.1 Colobus angolensis palliatus | reverse complement strand
AAAGTGAGCAGCAGCAAGATTTATTACAAAGAGCAAAAGAACAAAGCTTCCACACTGTGAAGGGGGACCTCAGCAGGTTGCCACTTCTGGCTCGGGCAGCCTGCTTTTATTCCCTTATCTGGCCCCACCGACATTCTGCTGATTGGTCCATTTTACAGAGAGCCGACTGGTCCGTTTTACAGAGAGCTGAGTGGTCCGTTTTGATAGGATGCTGATTGGTGCATTTACAATCCCTGAGCTAGACACAGAGTGCTGATTGGTGCATTTACAATCCTCTTTCTAGAGGTGAAAGTCCTCTCCTCACCAGATTAAACTGACACAGAGCACTGATTGGTGCATTTACAAACCCTGAGCTAGACACAGAGTGCTGATTGGTGTATTTGCAATCCTTTAGCTAGACATAAAGGTTTTCCAAGTCCCCACTAGATCAGCTAGATACAGAGTGCTGATTGGTGTATTTACAATCCTTTAGCTAGACAGAAAAGTTCTCCAAGTCCCCACCCTACTCAGGAGCCCAGGTGGCTTGCCTCGTGGATCCTGCGCCAGGGCGGAGGGCGGAGCGGCCCCCGAGTCCCATGCCCCTCGCCTGCACTCCTCAGCAATTGGGTGGTTGATGGGACCCCACGCAGCACAGCAGGGGGCGGTGCCCGTCAGGGAGGCTCAGGCGCCAAGAAGCCCACCGCAGGGGTGCTCAGGCATGGCCTGCTGCAAGTCCTGCACACACCCTGCCCCACGGGGAGGTGGCTGAGGCCCTGCGAGAATTCAAGCTCCAACTCGTGGAGGGCAGGCTGGCAGTGCTGTGGCACTCAGCACACCCTGCGCAGCTGTTGGCCTGGGTGCTAAGCCCCTCACTGCCCAGGGCCGGAGTGCTCTGAGTGGGGGGCCCACCAAGCCCCCGCCCACCTGGAACTCACACTGGCCTCAGAGCACCGCGCAGCCCTGGTTCCCGCCCTTGCCTCTCCCTCCACACCTCCCCGCAAGCAGAGGGAGCCAGCTCCAGCCTCGGCCAGCCCAGAGAGGGGCTCCCACAGTGCAGCAGTGGGCTGAAGGGCTCAAGCGACCAGAGTGGATGCTGAGGCCGTGGAGGCACTACGAGTGAGCCAGGGCTGCCAGCACATTGTCACATCTCAATATGCTATTATTCATTATAGTTACTGTGCTGTATATTTGGTCTCCAGAACTTTTTCACCTTGTAACTGTAAGACTGTGCCTTTTAACCAACATCTCCTGATTTCCTCCATTTCTGGGCCCCCAATAACCACCATTGTACTCTTTTTATGAGTTCAACCTTTCTAGATTCCACATATGAATGAGATCATGCAGTATTTGCCTTTCTGTGCCTGGCTTTTTTCACTGAGGATAAAATGTGATGCTCTCACATATGGCAGGATTTCTTTAAGGCTGAATTATACATATATATTCATATTTTCTTTATCCACGTATTCATCAATACACATACAAGTTATTTCCATGTCTTAGCTATTGTGAATGCTGCTGCAATAAGCATGGGAGTGCGCATCTCTTTGCGACACTGATTTCATCTCCTTTGGCTATGTACCCAGCAGTGGGATTGTTGGATCACATGGTAGTTCTATTTTTAATTTTTTGAGGAACTTCCATGCTTTTTTTCCTAATGGCTGTGCTAATTTACATTCCCATTAACAAAAGATAAGGGTTCCCTTTTCTCCACATCCTTGCCAACACTTGTTGTCTTTGACTTTTTGACAATAGCAATCCTAACAGTTGTAAGGTGCTATCTCACTGTGGTTTTGCTTTGCATTTCCCTGATGATATTAACTTCTCATCAGATATATGATTTACAAATATTTTCTCTCATTTTTTGGGTTGCCCTTTTGTTATTTCCTTTGCTATACTGAACCATTTTATTTTGTTGCTGTCCCACTTGTTTATTTTTGCTTGTGTTACCTGTGCTTTTGATGTCATACCTAAAAAAAATTGCCAAAATTAATATCAAATAATCTTTTTCATTTTCTTGTAGAAATTTTATGGTGTCAGATCTTAACTTTGTATCTTGAAATCCTTTTACGTTGAGTTTTGTGTGTGGTGTCAAGTAAGAATCTAATGTAATAGTTTGGTGTGTACATATTCAGTTTTCCCAGTATCCTTACTGGAGTGACTAAAGAGACTATCCTTTCTCCATTGTGTATTCTTGGCACCTTTGTGGAGTATTGGTTGACTATATACACATGGGTTTATTCCTAGGCTTTGTATTCTGTTCTGTTGTTCTGTGTGTCAGTTTCTATGCCAGTACCATACTGTTTTACTATAGCTTTGTAATATAATTTGAAATCAGCAGGTGTTTTTTATTACTATGATTGCTAGGACAGAAAATGCTTTTAGAGACAGGGGTGGGAATGCAAGGTCTTGGATGGTGCCAAAAGTTATGATGGAGTTGAATGAGATAACTTATAGAGAAATGGTAAAATATAGACACATCTCATATACATCTCAAGTCTTAATCTTTAAAAATAATTGAAATAAATGTAATGCTCCTACCAAATTCAAAGTTCAAGGTAAGAACTCTAAAAGATAAATCAAACCCATCCCAAGGTGCGTTTAGGAATAAATGTTGAAAATATTAGTCTAATAGTATGAGAAGCACATGGAATAACAGTGAAAAAATTCAGGCTTGCATGCAGGATCCTTCACAACTATTTCCGTTAGCATAGGAGTTTTAGAGTTTCCCATCTACCAGCTAAGTCACATCACTCATACCTTCTCAACAGAATACCTCTGAGCCAACCACATCCAGCTTTCTCCATCATTCTAGAGTACTATATATCTGAGGGCAATTTCTTTTGCCTGAAGTATATTTTCCTTACTTCTCTTTTACCCTTCAGTATAAAATCAAATGTCAAATATAGTTGCTGCATCTTCAGAATTGGCAGCATATATTATCCAATTTGTTCTCTACTATAGGGCTTATCATAATTTTGGAAAATATTGAGGTTTTTTTTTTTTGTATTTTATTATTTTGTCTCTCTCATTAGAAGGGAAAGTCCACAAATATGAGGATGGCCTTATTCTGGGTACCTGGCTCAACATCTAAGTGGCCATAAAGGCCTTTGACAAATAATAAAAATCCACATGCATGAATGCTCATTATGTGCCAGATGTGCCAGGACCCTTTATATTTGGACTGTCACCCAGGCTGGAGTACAGTGGTACAATCTCAGCTCACCACAACCTCTACCTCCTAGGCTCAAGCAATCCTCCAGCCCCCAGGCTCAAGCAATCCTCCCACCTCAACCCCCCAAGCAGCTGAAACTACAGACATGTGCCATCAAACGTGGCTAATTTTTGTATTGTATACACCGGGTTCCACCATGTTGACAGGCTAGTCTCAAATGATCTGCCTGCATCAACCTCCCAAAGTGCTGGGATTACAGGCGTGAGCCACTGTGCCCATCTAAGCTTTAACTACTTTATATCCATTATCCCATTTAATTCTTACAACAACCCAAGATATTTCATATTATTATTGCCATTTTAAAGACCTGCAAACTGAGATACAGAACTGGTAAAGACCTTGACCAGTTACATGAATTCAGCAACAAGCCATGTCAGGACTCAAACACAAGTAGTCTAACTCCAGAATCTGAGCAATGATTGCTAAGCTAAATGAATAATAAACAAGAAAGCAAATGAATAGAAGACAGGGCAAGATTGTGTGATTTCACTTATCCTTTCATCCCAAACATTCTAAGCCTAGCATAATAGAAAATGCCCTCTTTGAATCTCCCAATAAGTTTGTCCTTTCTCTGTCTGTATAGCCACCTTTTTAATCACTGTGACTTGCACAAATTTGACACCTCTAGAAACTGAAATAAACATAATGCCTCCCCCAAACTCAAGAGCTTGGATGTGTAAGTCTACAGGTGGCTCTGCATTTCTTTAGCCCATGGACAGATGGATGACTGATAGAGAGGCCAGAACTCTACCTCTAATAAAATTATCTGTGCCAAACCTCAATCTGAGAGGCCAAAGGTTGGGTGAAAGAAGCAAATGACATGGAAAGAATAAAACAAAGGCTAGCTTCAGTTCCCAGATCCAGAAAGCAATAACCTCTCTAAGTATTATTTTTATTCGGGCTGTGATCACAATGACCATTTTGTGTTCAAATCACAAAACTTTATATATATATTCTTGGGTGAGTTAGTGAGTTCATGATCTTACTTGACTCACTCTGCCTTGAGTGTAATGCTAGTTCTAATCCCTTTCGTTTGGAGGAGAGTCCTCAAATTATGATGAAAGGCAAGATTTACTTCCAAGGATACTTGCCCAGCAGCTCTCCAAAGCCTTCTCAAAACATTTGCAATCAACATAAACATAAGCCTTCTCTCTTCTGATGTCTAAAAAGGAAACAAATTATAAAGTTTAGAAAACAAATAGCAATGGACATTCTATGCCCTTTAGGCATAGCATGTTTGCATGGAGCCAACTCTTGGGTATCCCAACTGTTAGTTTCCAAAAATCTGTACTCTTTTGGCTTTTAAAGGAGAGAAAGCAGCATCAAAAAATTATTATTGAGCTCCTATTATTTTCTGGACTCTGAGCTTGAAGTTGAGGATATTGCAGTCAACGAGCCAAGTTTAGCCTTTGGTCTTATGGAGCTTACAGTCTCAGGATAAATTAGCTATGAAAACTCAGCAGCATGAGTGGTCCTATGGTGAAGACATTCAGAGTGATGAGAGATTATGCAACCAGAGATCTCAGGAAGTTCTCCAATAGGAAGTGGTCCTTAAATTAAGCCCAAGGGATAATAGGTACATGTCGGGCATAGAATGAAACATCATTCCAAGGAAAGATTACGACATGGGCAAAAGTGCTGAGGCTGGAATGAACATGGAACATTCACTCTGAGAAAATGTCAATGAGGCTAGAGCAGAGAGTGGGTGGAAGAGAGGCAGAGAATTAGGAATTAGGAAGGGATCATTGTTGATCAACTGATCAATAAGAATGCTTTGAGCTCCTATAATGTAGAAATCCCTAACTACATCTTGCTATAGGAATATGAAACAAAATAATTTAGTCTTGCTTTGGATTTTCCTAGCTCCTTGACCAATTCAAAATGACCATCTACTGAATCAATGTATTGTGCACCAACCACTGAGCACGGTTAGTTTTCCAAAACTAACCTGAGATAAAATGAGTCAACTGTTTATAGGAGTCACATCTCTCTGTGCAATCACAATTTTTACAGAAGTAGCATGCTTTCATAAAAACAAAATTACCCCCTTGAGGCATGTCACCTAAGTATATGGTAATGTTACTAACTACATTCTTATTGTCTATTCTTACCATCATTGTTAGGCTCTAGGTGATCAGGATAATGTCTTTCATTTGCATTTTCACTTTTCATATATTTTCTTTCATTTGAATCAGATACTCAAACTGGGAAGGCATTGTTACAAGAGGAGGAGGAAGGAGGAGGAGTGGGGGAGCAGACTAGTAAGGTCAAGTAATTTCCCGCAGATCATATTAGGAAATGGAAAACCAAGATTAGGACCATAGCTTCTCTCAGTTTCATATTCTTTCTCTTTATAAAGATGTTTCTCAAGATGAGACCCAAAAATACAGATTATAGGGTCTTACCCCAAAACTGTTGACTCAAAATTTCGGAAGTTCTCCAAATGAGTCTTACAGCACCCTTAAAGTTTTAGGATACTGCTAGTCACCAGAATCCATCAGAAAGTCCTATGTCAAATAATTGTCAGAGCATATTAAAATAAAAGTCACTGACTAAAATCCATACTATAGTATTCATAACAGCATTATACACAACAACAATCTAGAAACTATCCTATGCGCATCAGGAGTTGAATAGATAGTGTTATATTCACGCTGTATGTAACAGAATACTATACAGCAATGAAAATAAAATATCTACAAGAACTTGCAATATTGATAACTCTCACAAACGTAACATTGCATAAAACAGATACAAAACAGTGCACACTGTATGACTCCAGATTTAAATGGTAAAAACAAGCAAAACTAATTCACACTTTTTCAAGTCAGAATGGTGGTTACTCTAGCAGATGTCCGGCAAGTAGGGTACGCAGAATAACCAAAAGGAACACAGCAGGGTTTCTGAGTGTACTGATACTGTTCTATTTCTTGATCTGGGTGCTGCTTACATGGATGTGTGGTTTATGAAAATCCAGGTAGCAACATAGTTATGCTATGTGAACTTTTCTATATGTATATTATACTTCAATGAAAATAAGTTTTAAAAGATGATAAAAACCATTCCCAAGTTTTACAACAAAAACTAGAAGCAGGTTTCTATCTGGCTGTGCCTAAGAGCTGACACCATGCACATGCGTTACTGCCTTTGCATGTGCAAGGCATCCATCACTTCCTAGCCCTGGCTTGATTGCCTCTGTTCTTTCCTGCACATGTCTTGCCTGGTCCTAGCAATAAATTCATTATACCTACTTACACTGATTGGTTTTGCTGGTTATAAAAGCAATACATGTTCATTGCCATATATATATATACCATATATATATATATATATATGGTGTTAGTTTTTTTCTTTGTCCTTTTGTCCTGTGTACTTTTGGCAGAATTAAGATGGTGTCACTGATAATTTTGTATCCTGACTTTTCACTCAATATGATATTGTGAGCATTTTCTGAATAATTATAAACACTTAAGACTGATTTGGAGGGTTTATTATTTACCAATTGACTGTTGAGAGTCTATTAAACTTCCATAAGGTATAATCCCCTGCACTTGTTATGGAGATAAAGACATGTGAAACCCAGATCATACCTTCAAGATATTTTAAGAAAATTGTGGCAGGACACGGTGGCTCACGCCTGTAATCCCAGCACTTTGGGAGGCCAAGCCGGGTGAATCACAAGGTCAGGAAATCGAGACTATCCTGGCTAATATGGTGAAACCCTGTCTCTACTAAAAATACAAAAAATTAGCCGGGCATGGTGGCGGGCGCCTGTAGTCCCAACTACTAGGGAGGCTGAGGCAGGAGAATGGCGTGAACCTGGGAGGCGGAGTTTGCAGTGAGCCGAGATCACGCTACTGCACTCCAGCCTGGGCGACATAGAAAGACTCTGTCTCAAAAAAAAATAAAAATAAAAATAAAGAAAGAAAGAAAGAGAAAATTGTGTGAAATCTTGATTAAATGGTCCTTTAATCTCTCAGAACCTACTTTTTAATCTATATAAAGTTGGTGATAATACCACGTAACCAGGGTAGTTGAAAGTATTGATACAATACATGCAGAACACTTAGTATTTAGTAGATGAATAGTAAATATAACTTCCTTTAGAGAGGAAAGGCATGCACACAGACACAATGCCTAATACTAAGAAACAGACATAGAATTGTACATTCAGCAGGGTAGGAGGGGTTCTCAGAAGACAGAGTTTACTGTAGGCAGGAGCCTTCTTGCTCCAAGAATGGTCCATGGACCAGCAACACCAGCATCACCTGGGAGCTTGTTAGACATGCAGAATCTCAAGCCCTGCCAAGGACTTACTGAGTCAGAATCTACATTTTAACAATATCCCTGGGTGATATGCATGTCAATTAAGACTGGAGGAACACTGTGCTAGATAGGTTCTTGGTGATGGGTACAAATCAGACACTCGGAAAAAAATGGGAGGGGCATTTCATTGTTGGGGAGAAAAGAGAAAAGGAGTTTTGTAGACCAAAATACGGAAATGTTCTCAAGAAGTACTCTGCTTAAAGCAAAGGGTTATTTGGGGGCACAGTGATAGATGAAGATGGACTTATAAATCAGCACCATATTATTCATGGTCTTGGATTCTGTGCAAGAGGTTTTGCCCTTATCCCTCCTCTGATATAATATTTTTATACATTTTTCTCCCAAGTTCCTATTTCCAATACAGCTATAACGCTACAAGATCATTATTCTTAAAGTGTGAGCAGCTGAACATCTCACAGAAACCCTGGGAAACTGGTTGGAAATGCAGATCCTTGACCCTACTACTCCTCAACCTACTGACTCAAATTATCTAACAGTGATATCCTATGACTGAAAGTTTGAGGACCACTGTTGCTATCCAATGTCTATCAGGAGGACATACTTTATATAGTAGCCATATTAAAAGTAAATAAAATTAGGATTTCATTTCCTAATTTTAGAACTAGCACTGGGAATTCAATCTATATGCATTCCTTTAGCAGAGAAATCCCTTGAAGTTTAGATTAATAAAGATGTTTACTACTGCAAAGACAGAAAACCCCAACTCAAACTGCTTAAGCAAAAAAATGCGAAAAAAAAAAAACCTCAAATTTTTGAAAATTGCGGGTTTTTTTCCTGGCTTTATGCAAAGCATGATTTAGGAGACAATGCCCTCAAAATGCAGTGTCCTCATCTTGCAGAGCTGCTCTTCTCCATCTTGGTTCCACTCTAGGGCTCCCAGTGCCAAGACGGCTGCCAGCAGCTCCCAACCACCATCATCCAAGGTTCAAGCCTAGCAGAAAAAAACAGCTATTCCTCCCAATAACCCCTGAATTAAACTTTAAGCCAAATTGACCATATTTATATAATTACTGAAGCTAAATAAACATGAATGTACATCAATTGGATGGGCCTGAGTCATATGCCCCCATCTAAACCAATTGCCAGAGGTATGATTTAGTGCTCTGTTGAGTCAGGCACACCTGCTCAACTTCTGGCATGACAGGTAGAGTCCCACCTAAGAAACGAGGACTGAAAGCATGATTTAAATAGTCTCCCAAAGGAAACACTTGGTTCTATAACCAGAGGAGGAAGAAATGGTCTCTAGGCAAGCAAGACAGTAAACATACAGTTGGCCCTTGAACAACATGGGTTTAAACTGCACAGAGCCATTTATATGTGGATTTTTTCAGCTAAACATCTTTTACCAAGATGTAAATCACAGCATCCTTGGGATGCAAAACCTGCCTTGACAGAGGGTCAATTTTTCATATATGAGCATTCTGTATGGCCCACTGAGGGATTGCATATGTATCGATGTGGGGTAACATGGGGGACCTAGAATGAATTCCCCAAATATACCAGGGGATGGTTGTCTACTAAAATGGTATTCAGGTGGCAGCTTTTGTAGGCAAATCTGACATCAATGATTACCTCAAGGTATTATATTCAGCATTCACAGATGGAGGATGAGCCATAAATATAGAGCAGCCACCATCAATGGAAATTGCATTGCATCATTCCCTGTTGCTTAAAATCGACCAACAACTCAGGGCAAGTCTAAATTCCTCAGCGGGGTTTACAAGGTGTTTGAGGTCATGGCCTTTGTAGCTCTCACGGTTTTCCTCACTCCCACTCCACAGTCTGATGTTTCTTACCTCTAGGCTTGAACGCATGCTATTTCTTCTGCCTGTCACGCATCTGCCATTCATTCCGTCTCCCCCATACCCCTTACATGCCCCTTTGCTGGGGTGACTCTTACCCAACACTCATTCAGGCCCCCCATTCAAAGAAGCCTATCCCTGCTGCGCCACCCTCTGCTCTCTTCTCCCCTGGTATCTAGTACTGCTCCTTTAATAGCCCTGATTCTATTTTACAGAAAATGTTTTACTGTCTCTTGCCACAACTATATCATAAGCTCAGTAAAGAAGGAATGTAGTCTTCCTTTCTTTGTTTCCCACAGAAAAGAAAACTCCAGGGAAAAGCATTAGGTCCTCAGAAAATATTTATAGGACGGATGGATATAGAAGGATGAAAGTTCAAAAAATGGTATATAAAAACATAC
This sequence comes from Colobus angolensis palliatus, assembly GCF_000951035.1. Classification (NCBI taxonomy): domain Eukaryota; kingdom Metazoa; phylum Chordata; class Mammalia; order Primates; family Cercopithecidae; genus Colobus; species Colobus angolensis. The sequence goes on along the minus strand of NW_012114711.1, from coordinate 8,789,201 downwards.
ATTAAAATATTTAAGCCCCACTAACTTATATAGATGTATATGTATGGCATTTATATACACAGTTTATGACATTAGATATTTTTAGAAGGCCTACTCTGTGCCTGCTGTGAAAGGAAATTAAATATTGCGACCCCAAACTCATTAAGCCAAAGGGAGAAGTTAAGCTGGGAACTGGGTCACACAAACCTGCCTCTCCCTTTTTTGGTTCCTAAATGAGATGGCTATGAGATGAAAAGCTGCACACCTCCCTCACATTTTTCCCAGAAGGAAATTCCTAGTGAGCTCCAAGATCTTTACTGTAAAGTGTTTCTGTTAAAATTTCATCATGGCAATGTAAATTGATAGCTTGCATTTACAGGTCACCCCCCGACCCACCTGACACAAATGCGTATCTGACTGTTCCCCTGTCCCATTTTGTCTATGTTCTCTTATGTAAAAATGCCAATTCCATCCATTTTTCCTCTGCCCCATCTGTCTGTGTCATCTTATGAAAAACAAAAAAAGCAGATTCACTGAGTCAGACAAAGGCATGAATGATGTTTTTCCCTACCCCACCTCTTACATGAAAATTGTGTACTTCTCAATATCCTGCCCTTTCCCCTTAAAATTTGGAGCGCTCAAAAATCATCTTCAGAGAAAGGCATAGACCTGTCTCCTGAGTGTGTTCTTAACCTTGGCAAATAAACCTCCTAAAATGATTGAGACTTGTCTCGTCATTTTTCTCGATTGAAATTTGCATGGTTCAAGGCACTGGCGATACATCAGTGAAAACAGGTAAGAATATCATGGAGACAGACAATAAACATCATAAATAAGTTAACTAATATGCTAGAATGTTATAAGTTCTATGGGAAAATATTGAACAAAAGAGAAGGGGATTAGGAATTCTGGTCTGGCAGAAGGCGATTTTTAACAGGATGATCAGAGTAGGTGTCACTGAGAAGGTAACATTTGAGCAAAGATGTGAGAAAGGGGTGGTAGTGGAGGTAGGCAAATATCTAGGGAAAATGCCCCAAGCAGAACAGCCAGTACAAGGGCCTTGAAAAGGATTAACACATGCTTGCTTAATTGACCCAAATTACAACCATCTTGGCACGAGGAAAATAAAAAGCTACTTTTGCTTAATTGCCAGAAGATAATTTTATCCGTTTTTAATTTTTTACATGGAAAAACCACAGATTTGCCAGAACTTTTTACCATAGTAGACTGACTTTATAACTCAGTCTTTTCCATCAGCCCAAAACTTGAGAAAATAAGAGAAATTTTTCTTAAAAACGTATTTTCAGTGTATTGACTTAATATTCATTTACATTAACTTTATTCATCTGAGAACTTAATGGGCATGCCTTAATTATTCAGAGGCAATGCCTATTAAAATGTGGGAAAATCATATAATGGCTGTGAGTTTCCTTTTATTACTACTTTAATAACTGCAAACTTCAACAGGTACCAACAATTATATTACTATTAATACCTATTTTATTCATTAGAAGTTGAGCAACGTCTAAGCAGCTAACTTGAATACATTTTTTTTTAATCCTGGTAATGATAAGCTTTCTTATTCGCCTTCTTGTCATCTGGTTTGCTTCAAAAGAATGATAAAGAAAACAGTATAGCAAATTTAATTATATGAGCCATGTTTCTAAGACTGATAGATACTGCTCTAATGAGGATACATTCAGACTCATACTCCCAAACTTGTTTAAGCATTAGTTCCAGAATAAGCCTTTTTCTTTATTCTAACCCTTCTGAAATGGTTTCAATCACTCTGAGCAAACAAATATTGAAATAATATGACAAATAGCAATAATAACAATACTGATAGCTCATATTTATTCACTGCTTACTATGTACCAAGCACTAAGCTAAAATGATTGAAATGTATTAGTTCATATAATCTTCATAACTTTCCGCATAAAGTATGCACGGTGGTTATTCTCACTATCCAGATGAATAAACCCCAGAAGTTACTCCTGAGGTGGAGGGCCTGTGTGATGCTATGTGATCCCACTCAGCCAGTTTGGATTAGATCTGGGACAACACCTGATCAAAGCAGGAATGATTACTCTCCCTTCTGAGAGAGATGAATTAATTACTGTCCACAGTTGGCTAGAACCTCCTGTAACTGGAGATAGAGAAGCAGAGAAAGAATATCTGCTATGAGAAGAGAACAAAGCAGAGAAGGGGGAGTGTGGAGAGAGAAGCGGGAGAAGCTGCCTCAGCTATTGATGCCTTTCTAGGACCTGTTTTCAGTCCCTCTAAAGGCTTGGCCACCATGCCCGTGATTCGGATGTGTAGACCTTATAATAGATTCCCTATTGTGGCTTAAGCTACCTGTGGAGAATTTCTATTACTTCCTCTTAAGCACATTCATTAGTGTTGACTCGAATTCACCTGAGAACTTAATGGGACTACCTTAATCAGGAACTTTAACACATCCCCTTAATCACCAACTGTGCATAGAGAAGGAAGGACCAGACTGGTCAGAGGGAACAACTAAAAATGAGTCTATTACCAGGCCATCTGGTAATAGACAATATTTTTTGACAGTATCTCTCACATCCAAATCGTTTTCTCAGCATCAACTCTGAACTCTTAAAACGGCATCAGCACAGCAGCAATGTTAAGCAATAATAACCTCTTGAAATCTGAAATTTAAGCCATGCCGTTGTCTAGACATCTTTTCCCGAATCTAACAAAAACACTTACATTAATTTTCTCATACACATGCTCACGCAAACATTTTTGGGCTATGGCCATGCACAACCACTCCCCATTAGTTTCGATCTCTTTGTATGCTGTTGTTTTCCTCTATAACATCTATCACGCTAATGAAATAATTGTTTACAATTTTTATTTCTTATCTGTCTTCCCTGCTAGACTGTAAATTCTATGCAAGTAGACTATGTCTAAAGCAATAGCTGGCATAGAGGGGACTCTCGGAAAACTTCTCATTAATTAACTAATCCCCTTTCACTCCTTCCTTATCCACGTTTTACAGGAGCTCAAGCTAAGAAACTCGCCAGTGTTCACATAGCTTATACACAGCAGAGCAATGCAGAAACCCAGCTCTTGCTAACTCTAAAGCTCATACTCCTTCCATTACGCTTTCACTGTCCTTCCAGAAATGTCCACGTCTTCTTTGATCACATGAAATTCTACTTTTCAATGGCTATAATCTTTCAGCAGTCATTTAAGAATGTTAAACTGAATATTTTCAGCAATATAAGCAGCATTGTAAAATATTCATATTTTATCATCTCCAAAATAAAATTCCATTATGTTATTGCCTAAAGATATAGGCAAGAATTAAATATGATGCAAACCACCTTTATTGTATAGTCTTGGGAAAACAACTTCTTAAATACTCTTTTAATGCAGAAATAGTTAAGTAGATATTAAAATTAGTCTCTATGCCTCAAAGCAGAGCTAATGGGTAGAAATGAATATGAGTTTTTTATCTTCTTCAAATCCCATTCCACTGAATCTCCTCCCCTTTCAACTTCTGTTATTTTAGGCTGAGTTTAGAAACTGATATGGCAGATAGAGAAGGTGGTAAAAGCAACAATAAGTAGGAGGAGTGAAAGGTAGGAATAAAAGAGGTACAGAGCAGCAATTTTAAAAACAAGGAAAACATCCTAAAAGACTTTGCTTCAGATGTCAGTATTCAAAAACTGGCAACCTACAGAATAAAATATCGATATGATTTGAGCTAATACATTGTGTTTTAAAAATCAAATATATGCCCAATATTTACACGTGGCTGATTTGACATAAAAATTTGGATTTCTCATTGCCCTTGAAAAATTTGGAGTCATCTTTACATGGGATGCATGTTCTCCAATTTGCCTCGCCCACTCCATCTCTCCAGACTTCACTCAATTATAAACCCAACTGCATCGTGTATCATTGGATTTTGGCACCCTTCAATCTGACTTCACAACTCTCTTCCCATATTCTCAAAATTTCAGCCACACTGGCTTCCTTTCAGTTCAATGAACTCTTTGAGCCTCTTCATATCAGCATCACTCAACCATTTATAAGAAAACAGAAGTCTAGATATTTTTAGCAGAAAAATAATACAGAAAATTAGAAACAAAGTTTTGAAGAGCTGGGAAATCAAAGGTCAGGGAAAAGGTCAAATCAAAGGTCAGAAAGTGGAAGGATCACAAAAATACCATTTCTGATTATCAGCTGCTTTCAGCGCAGAATGGGTGATTCTCAGGAGAACACTGGAATCCTCTGGCAAACCTCTCATCTCTGGCGTGTCCACATCTATGCCCTGTCCACAGTAACTGCTAAAGAGAAATAGCTGTTTCTTCCCTTGTGTATTTCAAATCCCACATAGTAGAATCCTACCAGCAAAGAAGTCTGGGAAACGAAGTTTCTCGTCTTCTAGTCATTGCTTTTCAAGGGAACACTAAAATAAGCAGGAACAAAGCTGAGTATCAAAAAAGAATTTCCAGCACACCATCACCAAGCCTTTGCAAATACTCTTGCCTCAGCCTAGAATATACTTCCCACCTTCCTTCCCCAAATCTGGTGAACTTTGGAGGAGATAAATTCTAAAATTGCTGAGGAAAGTCCTCCAAAAATTGATTCCTCAATAAAAGCAAGGAGACCACTGAAAAAATTATCAAAAAATCAACATTTTCAGAACACTAAAAACTAACCAAAGGCTTGCAACAATTCGAGGTGGATTTATTCAAGAAAAATAGCTGAACCTTGTTTTTTTAAATGTGAGCTTTGAGGTATCTTAATCTGCCCTATCCCCATTCCCCTTCTCCACAGCTCCCTAGCATGAAAAACAATAGTCTCATAAACATAGTAGCCAGGAAAATCAACAATCTAACAGTCACTGGAGAAGGCAAAACTGCTTTGGAGTTCTCCTGAAAAGCCCCATTCCCAGATAATTGTCATTATTTGACCTGTCTAGCAGGTCCTTAAATGTCTTTAACCCTCACTCACATGGTTTATCTTGATTTGATCTCAGAACTTGCTTAGTGCAAATACACTTTTCCCTAGGGTATCTGTGCAAAACAATCAGTGGCAAGTGTTTAACATTGCATCTGACTGATGTGAGAATAACAGCTGACCAAAAGAAACTGACCAAAAAATTTAAAAGGAAAAGCTGGAGAATGAGATGTTCTCTGCAGGCTTTGAAAAGCTCCACCCTACCCCTGGGAACCAGAGGGCAATATATAACGTGCAAAGCTGTGCACATGCCCAGGAAAGAATTGAGAAGTTCTAATCTCTCACCTCTGGATGAACTTAAGTCTCTGTGCAAACAGGAAGTAAAGATGACTAATAAAGACTGTGAACTGCCTTCTGGAATTAAAAACATACCTCAGCATATATACATGCAAAGCCATTTAGCAAAGGCTCAAAGACTTATTGGTTCAAGACATTTAAGGAGACCTTTCACTGCCTAATTATTAGCTGACCACCAAGTTAAACAAAAAGACATCAGGAGCCACACAAAACAGTACAAACTTTATATATTATTTCAGGAAAGTCGCTACACAAACAAGAACAACAAGCCTTGAAGTGGGAAGGAATCTAATTTCCAAAGTTGCCACGTTATTTAAAATGTTCAACTTTTAACAAAATGTACATGACACCCAAAGAAACAGGAAAGTGTGGCCCACACACAGGGTGGGGAAGGCAGTCCATAGAAACTGTCCCTGAGGTAACTCAGACGTTGGACTTACTAGATAAAGAATTTAGATCAGCTATTTTAAATATTTCATAGAACTAGAGGAAACCATGTCTAAGTATCTAAAGGAAAGTATAAAAATGATGTCTCACCAAATAGAGAATAAAGACATACAATTTTCTAAAGAATCAAATAGAGATCCCAGAGGGGAAAAGTGTAATAACTGAAATTTAAAATTTCCTAAAGGAGCTTGACTGCAGATTTGAGCTAGCAGAATAAATAATTAAGAAGTTATAAAATTGAACAATTGAGATTATCCATCCTGAGGAGGAAAAAAGAGAAAAATGAACAGAGACTCAGAGATCTTTGAGATATCATCAAGCATACCAACATATGAATAATGGGAATACCTGAAAAAGAAGAGAAAGGGAACAGAAATAGAAATAATATTTGAAGAAATAACCACTGAAAATTTCCCAAATTTATGGAAAAAACCATTAATCTATATATTCAAGAAGCTTTAAAAATACAACTAGGATCAACATAAAGAGATCTACACAGTAGGATAAACATACAGAGACACGCATTTAGAATCATTGCAATCTAACTGTAGAAAGCTGAAGACAGAATCTTGAGAACAAAAGAAGCAATTCATCACATACAAGTGATCTTTGATATGATCAACAGTGGATTTCCAATGAGAACCATTAAAAACGTTAGACCATAGTATGACTATGTAATATTCAAAGTACTCTATATATATATATATATATTTTTTTTTTTTTGAGACATAGTGTCACTCTGTTGCCCAGGCTGGAGTGCAATGGCATGACCTCAGCTCACTGCAACTTCCACCTACCAGGTTCAAGCAATTCTACTGCCTCTACCCTCTGAGTAGTTGGGATTACAGGTGCGCACCACCACGCCCAGCTAATGCTTGTATTTTTAGTAAAGACAGTGTTACGCCATGTTGAACAGACTGGTCTCCAACTCCTGACTTCATGATCCGCCCACCTTGGCCTCCCAAAGTGCTGGGATTATAGGCATGAGCCACCGCACCTGGACAGAAAAAGATAATTGACCAAGAATTCTATGTCTAGCAAAACCATCTTTCAAAACCTAAGACGAAATTAAGGCATTTTCAGATAAACAAAATACGAGAGAACTCATTACTAGTAGATCTAACCTACCAGAAACACTAAAGGGAGTCCTTCAGGCTGAAATGAAAATACATGAGGCAATAACTCAAGCCCACATGAATAGAGATCTCCAGTAAATACAAATACATAAATATAAATGACAGTATAAACCTTTTTTAGTATGAAAAGATTAATTTGAACTTTGATGTGGTGCATACATCATATAATTAATAATCAAGTAGATTTTTCTACTACATGGCTCATGTCAAATTTAAGAGTCTCTTCACTGATCATTTGCACTGAGAACGGGTATTTTCATTTTCCTGCTTCTTTTTAAGACTAACAACAGACTCTTTAAAATCTTCAGCTTCTTTAGTACCTAGAAGCTCTTCTTTCTTTACTTTCAAATTTTTCTCAGCAACTTTAATTTGGAGAAGTGCTTCCAGGATTTTTTATCCTGAGGATTTATTTTCCCATATATACTCTTCCACATCTGCTTCAGGCTCAATTTGTTTCCATTTTTGTAAACCTTTTTGTTTGTAACTATTGCCTTATTCCTATTTAAAAGACAACTACATGAAGCAATGATTAATGTATAAAGATATAATTTGTATTACAAGCACAAAAAATAAGGGAAACCACAGAGCTACATATGAGCAAAATTTTGCATACTATTAAATTGATAATATGCCAAACTAGATTTTTGTAATGTGTTCATTGTAATCCCCAGAGCAACCACTGTGAAAGTTAATCAAATATAAAAGAAATAACTAGAAAACTTAAATAATACATTTTAAAATATCTGTTTAATACTAAAGATGACAGTAATGAAAGGATAGATAAGCCAAAAAAAAAGATATATAGAAAAAAAAGGTAAAATAGCAGACATAAATCTTTATCCCATCAGTAATTATATTAAATGGAAATGGTTAACTCACCTATCAAAAAATAAAAACTAGTAGGATAGTGGGGGGCGGAGCAAGATGGCCGAATAGGAACAGCTCCAGTCTCCAACTCCCAGCGCGAGCAACACAGAAGACTGGTGATTTCTGCATTTTCAACTGAGGTACTGGGGTCATCACACTGGGGAGTGCCGGACAATCGGTGCTGGTCAGCTGCTGCAGCCTGACCAGCGAGAGCTAAAGCAGGGCGAGGCATTGCCTCACCTGGGAAGCTCAAGGGGGAAGGGAATCCCTTTTCCTAGCCAGGCGAACTGAGACACACAACACCTGGAAAATCGGGTAATTCCCACCCAATACTGCGCTTTAAGGAAACGGGCACACAAGGAGACTATACCTACACCTGGCCGGGAGGGGCGACGGCCACGGAGCCTCCCTCATTGCTAGCACAGCAGTCTGCGATCTAACCACAAGGCAGCAGCGAGGTTGGGGGAGGGGCGCCCCCCATTGCTGAGGCTTAAGTAGGTAAAAAAAGCCGCTGGGAAGCTCCAACTGGGTGGAGCTCACAGCAGCTCAAGGAAACCTGCCTGTCTCTGTAGACTCCACCTCTGGG
>NW_012114711.1:8723722-8774834 GCF_000951035.1 Colobus angolensis palliatus | reverse complement strand
AAAAAATTAAAAATTAAAAAAAAAAACTAGTAGGATAGCCTTAATATATCCTACCTACAAGTGACACACTCATATACTTTACATTTAAAGGCACAAATACATTTGGAAGAAAAAATACATAAACATACATAAAATACAAATACAAAATATACATAAATCCAAAAAGTACATAAAATACAAAAAAATACATAAAACATAACCAAACATAAGCAAACAATAACCAAAGAGATCTGAAGTAGCTACACTAATATCAGACAAAATAGACTTAAAGACAAAAATTTCAAAGGAGTCATTTTACTATTACAAAAAGGTCAATCCATCCAATCCATGAGGAATACAATTATAAGTATATATGCACATAACAGAGCTCCAAAATATATGAAACAAAAACTGGTAGAATTAAAGAGAAATAGACAATAATAAGGACTTAAAACCGCCATTTTCAGTAATAAAATAAATAAGCAGAAAGAAATAGTAGACTTGAACAACACTGTAAATCAATGTGGCCTAATGGAAATCTCACTCCACTCGGTAACAGTGAATACACATTTTTTCTTTTCTTTTCTTTTCTTTTTTTTTTTTTTTTTTTTTTTGAGATAGAGTCTTCCTCTGTAGCCCAGGCTGGAGTGCAATGGAGCAATCTCGGCTCACTGCAACCTCCACCTCCCAGGTTCAAGCGATTCTCCTGCCTCAGCCTTTTGAGTAGCTGGGATTACAGGCATGTGCCACCACACCCAGCTAATTTTCATATTTTTAGTAGAGACAGGGTTTCACCATGTTGGTCATGGTAGTGAATACACATTTTTTAAAGTACACATGGAACACTCTCTACCATAGAACATATGTTAAGCCATAGAACAACTCTTAGCAAATTTAAAAAGATTGACATCATACAGCATGTTTTCTGGCCACGGTGAGATAAAATTAAAAATCACTAACAGAAGGAAATTTGTGAAAATCACAAATATGTAAAAATTAAACAATGTATCTAATAGTATCTATTATCCTAAATAATCAGTGAGTCAAAAAAGAAATCACAAGGGAAACTGAAAAAGTTTGTAATGAATGAAGACAAAACACGACATCCGAAAAGTTTGGGATATTTATTGCTAAAGCAGTGCTTATAGGGAAATTTATCACTCTAAACATGTATATTAAAAAAGAAGAAAGATCTGAAATCAATAACAATCTTCCACCTTGAGAAACTAGAAAAAAAGAGCAAACTAAAAACAAAGCAATCTAAAGGAAGGAAATAATAACTATTTGAGGTGAAATAAATATGTAGAGAATACAATAATATTTTTTAAAAATCAATAAAACCAAAGTGAATTCTTTAAAAAGACCTTCCAAATGGCAAACCTTTAGCTAGAATTCCAAGGAAAAGAGAAGACACAAGTTACTATAAACGAGAATGAAAAATATGTTACTATTGATCTTACAGAAATTTTAAAATATAACAATACTATGAACTGTTGCATCCCAATAAATAACCTCAATGAATTGGACACAAGCTCCTGCAACTGAGTCAAGCAGAAATAGGAAATATAAATTGATGTATAAAAATAAAGAGATTTCATCAGTAATTTTTAAAATCCCACAAACAGGCCGGGCATGGTGGCTCACGCCTATAATTCCAGCACTTTGGGAGGCCGAGGCAGGTGGATCATGAGGTCAGCAGATCGAGACCATACTGGCTAACACAGTGGAACTCTGTCTCTACTAAAAATACAAAAAATTAGCCCAGGGTGGTGGCAGGAGCCTATAGTCCCAGTTACTTAGGAGGCTGAGGCAGAAGAATGGCGTGAATCCAGGAGGCAGAACTTGCAGTGAGCTGAGATGGTGCCACTGCACTCCAACCTGGGCGACAGAGTCAGTCTCTGTCTCAACAAGAAAAAAAAATAAATAAATTTAAATAAAATAAATAAAAATAAAATCCCACAAATAAATGACAGGAACAGATGACTTCATTGGTGAGTTCTACCAAACATGTAAGAATTAACAAAAATACCTCACAAACTCTTCCCCCTCCAAAAAAGTGAGGGGGAGAGAATACTTCATAATTCGTTTTATGAAGCCAGTATTACTCTGATATCAAAAACAGACAAAAGATAAGAAAACTATGGACCAAAATCTCTTCTGAATATATATAAGCAAACATGTTTAACAAATACTAGCAAACTTAATTCAGACACATATCAAAACAATTACACACCATGTCCAAGGGATTTATCCCAAGAATTCAAGGCTGGCTCAACATGTGAAAAATCAGTCAATGCAATATGCCATATTAAGTAGAACAAATTATTAAAGCATGACCTTCTCAATAAATGCAGGAAAAAAAAGCATTTGACAAAAACCAACACTCTTTCACAGAAAAAAAAATAAAAATTAGGAACAGATGGAAACTTCAACATTATAAAGACCATGTACATAAAAGCTCACAGCTAGAATCATACTCAACGGTGAAAAACTGAAAGTTTTCTCCCTGAAGATATAGCACAAGACAAGGAACTCATTTTCACCACTGATGTTCAACATTATACTAGATGTTTCAACTAAGGCAATTAGGCAAGAAAAACAAAGGACATCCAGATGGGAAAGGAAGAAGTAAAACTATCTCTATACACAAGTGATATGACTTTGTCTATAGAAGGTTTTTTAGCCATTAGAACAAATAAGTTCAGCTAAGTTGCAGTTTACAAGATCAATATATAAAAATCAATTATATTCCTATACCCTAGCAAAGAGCAATCTGAAATTGAAATAAAACAATTCCATTTACAGAAACGTAAAAAAATATATATATACAGGAACAAATTTAACAAAAAAAGTGTAAGCCTTTTCCTGAAAACTACACAATATTGTTTTTTAAAAAGAAAGAGTAAAAAAGACCTAAATAGATTGAAATACATCCCATACTCATGGATCAGAAAACTTAAGATGGCAATACTCCTCAGACTGATCTACAGATTTAATACAAGTCCTATCAAATAATCAGTTGTTATTTTTGCAGAAACTGACAAGTTGATTGTAGAATTCATATGGAAATTCAAGAAACTCAAATAGCCAAAAACATCTCGGAAAATATACAAAGTTGGAAGACACATATTTTCTGATTTCAAAACTCAGTACAATACTAATCAGGACAGTAAGACACTGGCATAAGGATACACATACTGATCAATGGAATAGAATTGAGAGTTCAAAAATTAACACTAACATTTATGGTAAATTTCTTTTTGATGAAGGTGTCAAGACAATTCAATGAGGAAAAAATTATTTTCAATAAATAGCGATGGGACTATTGAATATCCATATTCAAAAGGATAAAGTTGGACCTAGAACTCACATCATACAAAAATATTAACTCAAAATGAATAATTGATCTAAAAGGTAACAGTTAAAACTTTACAAAGAGCTAAAACTCTTGCAAGAAAAGATGTGAGTAAGCCTTTGTGACCTTGGATTAGGCAAAGATTTCTCAGATCTGATACAAAATACACAAACAATGGGAAGAAAAATAAGGCAATTTGGACTTCATCAAAATTAAAATGTTTGTGCTTCAAAGGACAAAGTGGTGAAAGATAACACACAATGGGGAAAAAATTTCGAATTATATATGCAATAAAGAATTAAAATCCAGAATGTAAGTAACTGTTACAATTCAACAATAAAAAAGTCTCAATTTTAAAATGGGCAATGAATTTGAATAGACATTTCTTCAAAGACATATAGTGAGTAAGAATATAAAAAAAATGTTCACCATCATTAGTCATTAGTGAAATACAAATCAAAACCACAATGAGATACCCATTAGAATAGCAAAAATTTAAAAGATAGACAATAACAAGTACTGGCAAGAATGTGGGGAAATCAGAATCTCCATACTTATCTGGTGGGAATGTGAACAGTACAACCACTTTCGAAAATAGTTCAGCAGTTACTCAAAATGTTGAGCATAGAATTACTATATGACCCAGCAATTTCACTGCTGGAAATAAATCTGCATTAGTCATCTCAGTATGCCATAACACCACAGTCTAGTTGACTTAAACAACGAAAGTTTATTTCTCATAGTTCTGGACACTGAGAAGTCCATGATCAAGACCCTGGCTGATTTGGCTCTAGGTGAGGGCTCTCTTCCTGGTTTGTAGATAGCCACCTTCTTACTGTGTATTTACACAATTTCTTCTTTGTGAGCCCACAGGTGGTAGTAGAAGGTGGGGGTAGAAGTAGGGGATAGAGAAAAAGATCTATCTTCCAACTCTTACAAGACTACCAGTCCTATCATATTAGGGCCCCATTACTTTGTAATGCCGGGTACCCTTACTCTTTCTGTAGTACTTCTGAATTCCCAAGAGATCTCAAAAAACTACCTATTTTCTCTCTGTTTCCTTCTCATCAGGAATCAAATCATCCTCAATATATGTGCAGTCTGTTTTTGCAAAACTGTATCAGGTTGGACAGTGTCCGCCACAGGCAATGATTCATCATTTCTCCTTAATAGCCCTTCTAGACAGTCAACCCGTGGCTGTTATCGGAAAGAGAAGGGTTTATACAGCAAGTTTGATTTTTCATGCACTTTACAAGCAATAAATGAAATTAACATGCTTTTCACTTACTTAACACAGAAGCTAATCAGTTCAGTTGAACTACTCATTCTCTCTCCCCTTAGCCATCTCTAACACATATACCTTATTTCATAATTCTTTGAACTATCGAGAGAAATGTTCTTCAGAATGGCACTCTCTGAGAAAAGATTCAAAGAACTAGATGATTTCGTAGTTCTTTCTCAAATAATTTTGACATTTTTTTGCTTCTTTGTCACTGGCAAAATTTTACTAATTGCCTACATTTTTGGATACTTAAAGACTAAACTCAAATGCATAGGTGTAACTAATGCATAAATTGTGTAACTTCCCAAAGTCATAGGTTGAAGTCCTAATGCCTCCCCACATACCATGTGACTATATTTGGAGATAGGGTCTTTAGGGAGGTGATAAAGGTTAAATGAGGTCATAATAGTGGGGCCCTAATCCGATAGGACTGCTGTTCTTATCAGAACAGGAAGAGACACCAGAGAACCCTCTCTGTGCATACAGAGGCAAGATCATATGAGAATACAGCAAGGAGGGGAGCCACCTGCAAGACAGAAAGAGGCGCCTCACTAGAAACCAACCCTGCTGTCACCTTGATCTTAGACTTTTAGCTGCCGGAACTGTAAGAAATAAATTTCACTGCTTAAGCCACCCAGTGTGTGGCATTCTGTTATGGCAGCCTTAGCTGACTAATACAATAGGTACATGGATGTTATCTCCTATAACTTCTATGTGGATTTATTTCAAAAGGGATGAGGAGGAGTGCAATTTTTCCACAGCTCCAATGGCCCTTTTAGTACATGGTATTCCTGGTGCACTTAGTTAACGGCAACAACAACAACACAACTAACCGAAACTTTGAGGTTAAATATGTACCATTGACTTCTGTTTTACTTTTTATTTTGAAATAATTTTAGACTTACAGAAAAGTTGAAAAAATAGTGCAGAGAGTTCCTGTCTCTGTCATCCCTCTAGCAGGAATGAACTAACCTGTATTTTCACAGCAATGCGTCGACAGTGCCTGTTTCCCCACAATCTTCACCAACAGAATGTGTTCATATTTTCTCGCTTTTGCCAGTGTGATAAGAAATATCTCAGTGTTGCTTTAATTTTATCTGCTTAGGGAATTTGAAAACTTTTCATATGTTTGAGTACCGTTTCCACCTTTTTAAAAAACTGTTATTTTGGCCGGGTGTGGTGGCTCACACCTGCAATCCCAGCACTTTGGGAGGTCAAGGCGGGTGAATCATGAGGTCAGGAATTCGAGACCATCCTAGCCAACATGGTGAAAACCTGTCTCTCCTGAAAAAAAAAAAAAAAAAGAAGAAGAAGATAAAAATACAAAAAATTAGCTGGGTGTGGTGGCACATGCCTGCAATCCTACCTACTCGGGAGGCTGCGGCAGAAGAATCACTTGAACCAGGAGTTGGAGGTTGCAGTGAGCTGAGATCTTGCCACTGTACTCCAGCCTGGCGACAGAGCGAGACTCCCTCTCAAAAAAAAAAAAAAGGTTATTTCTTCTTCTGATTTTCCTATTAGGAAATACGAAAATTTAGTCCATTGCCTCTACATTTCTAAAAGTTCTTTATATATTAGGGATATCCACCTATGATATATGCTATGAATACTTTTTTTCCAATTTTTCAATTGTCTTTTCACTTTTTTTGAGGAAAGAACTTTATGTAGTCAAATTCATCACTTTGATTGCCTTTGAATTTTGAGTCATAATGTGAAAATCTTCTCAGACATTTAAAAGGAATTCACCCATATTTTATTCTACTATTTGTATGGTTTCAGTTTTTACATTTAGGTTTTCAGTCTCTTTGCTGTTTATTCTTATATATGGTGTAAAATATGGATCTAACATTTAACTGCTTTCCAAATAGCTACCAAGTTGTCAGAGCATTATTTAAAAATTTATCTTTATGCTATTGATTTGAGATGCTGCCTTTGTCATATCTGATATTTTCACATATATTTGGGTCTCATAAGCATTTCTTTCCTATGATACTAGTCTGTTTATCTATTCATGTGCCAGTAACCCACCAATTATCGAGGCGTTAGAGCATTTCACCTCTAGTAGTCCTTACCCTCCTCTTAGAGCTTTTCTTTTGCAGTGTTTTCCTTCCTTATTTGTGAATGTTTGCTTTACTAAGAACTTGTCTAACTCTGAAAAAGAGCTTATGAGCATTTTCATAGGGATAGCATTTTGTCCTTGAATTTGGATCACAGATTTAAAAGATTCTAAGAAACTGTGGGTGTGATCCCTCAAACTCTAAAGGGAAAAAATGGCTAAATGGCACAAGACATTTAAAAATAAATTGACAGTAGAATTGAAAACTGTTCACTCAGTATAAGGTGGAAGAATCTAAAAAACTAAAGTGGTTTTTAGGGCACTCACTCTGAAGGTTAACTTCTTTTTAATGTATTTTCAACATTACTAAAAGCTTGCTGATTCTTTTTCCTTAGATTATCTTTAGAACTGGTCCCCTCCCCTTTTTGGTATCCACTGTCATTGCCCTAATACAGCCTCTCAGCTTTCCTCTCTTGCACTCTAGCAACAAAGTTATAAAATGTGTCTAATCATCCTAAGAAAATAATAATGGTAATGACTCATCTGAAACTGAAGTCTCATTTCACGACATTGCAACTTAAAACTCTGTAATAATTCCTTGCTGCCTTCAGGAGACTTCCCAAATTCCCATTCAAGGCCCTTTATAATCTCACCTAGCATAATCATTCTAGGTTTATTTTCCCTCCTTCTGCCATCCTCTTTCAGTTATGTTATGTTGCTCATTTTCATATTTTTGCCTTAAATGCCGATAACATTCTTCTCCTATTGAACTTTCCTACTCATCTTTTAGGATTCAACTCAAACGGCCAATGTGCTATTACTCTATCTTCCCTATGTGCTCTGTACTTATTTATACCATAGTATTGATCAACACTTCAGCGTACTTGCCCACAGGACTTATTCAGTCCTCCTTATGAGGCCCATGACATAGCATAGTCTCTGCAGCTTTGACAAATTGACAAAGGGAGTTATACTGGAAGATAAACACATAAGGTGAACTCAGTCCACAGGAATCTCAAGAAAGAAAAGCAGAAAATGAACTTAGACTTTAGAAATATTTTAAGAATGATAAAACAGAATTTGTCATGTATGTGTGCAACAAGAACAGCAAGACAGGGCTACACTCATGCATAGATTCTTAATGGAAATGATAATAGACACCAGCCCAGGAGCATGGAATGTCAATTCCTATCTTGCTTAAATCTTTACCACAGAGAACGGGACCACCCATCTTTACGTACTATTTGTGCAAATAAAGGAAAAGCATCCCTGCCTCAAGACACTAGACAATACCCTGCTAGAAAATTGTCATAACAAGTATGTCTTCATACATATATATATATAAATTCATACAGAATATGTATAATTATATGATTACATATTATTTTAAATATTACATATAAGATAATAGAGTTATGTATAGTACATACAGCAGCCACATCCACAGGACATATGTTCCCAGACCCCCAGTGGATGCCTGAAATCACAGATAATACTCAACCTTATATACACTACCTATTTTTGTATATATACATACCTACCAGAGAGTTTAATTTGTAAATTAGCCATAGTAAGAGATTAACAACAATGCTAATAAAATAGAACAACTAAGTACACTGTAATACAAGTTATATGAATATGGTCACTCTGTCTCTCAAAATATCTTATTATACAGTAAAATCCTCACCTATTTTCAGACCACAGTTGATCACAGGTAACTGCAACTGCAGAAAGTGAAACACGGATAAGGTGGCACTACTGTATTATTAGTATAAAAATACCAATCTATGGTGGCTACATTGTGAATGGCACCCCCCAGAGTTGTGCAAATAATAACAATATGATTATCATCTGTCTGATAAAGTAACTGCAGTTAAGAGGGACTGGAAGCCTAAAGTAGCTAAGGAAGTTATACATGGCTAGGAGATTGAGGCTCACAGCCAGGAAACACTCAATCTTCTTCAAGAGCCGAGAGTTGCGATTCAGACACATCCTCGGGAATCCTGGAGCATTCACAAGGGATAGGAGAACTTCCAGAAAGAATAATGGAGAGGAGGATTTTGAAAGAGTAACTATTTTCTAGATGTTGGTTGTCAGCACAATTCAACAAGAAATATTTTTAAAGACGTCTCAAGAGCATTTAGAAATTGAAATGCCTCTCTCTAGAACACAGTTCCCCTAATATTAAATCAGGCTATACTAATCTCACTGACTTTTTGATAAGGGGACCACACTGTCTTGCCCTTTTTCATGTAGACACACAATGGGCATTTATCAAGAGACCAGAGAAATAGCTTAGACAGATCTCAACTTCATTCAACTGTTTTTCAATCCCTCATGATAAATTTCCGCCTAAGATGAAGGAGCGTGGGCTAGTTAACCGTGGAGCTACGTGCAGTTATTTTTTAAATCTGTAAGGTATGTTATTGGATGGAAGAAAAATAAAAACAAGGTTAAAACAGTGTATGTGATGTCATCAACGGTATGAAAGAAGGAGAGTATGTATTTTATCTGCCTGTATATGCATGACAACATCTCCAGCAGGACATTAAAGAATGTATAGTCTTTGGGAGTCATGAAGAAAGGGCAGAAGGGAGACAGAGGTAAGAGAAAATCATTTTGCTGTGTGATGTTTATAATTTCTTGAAAACCATGTGAATGTATTATTACCTATTCAAAATAAATACGACTATACATACATATAATTATGTGTCACAACTCATTTAGAAAACTTATCAAAAGACCATTAAAGGGATGGATACCTATCTTCCCAGAGTGGGGACTCTGATGATAACCTCTCTCATTCAACAAATCTTCACCAAGTGCTTACCAAAAAATAAAAGATTGTACAACTGAGGTTGGCTTAACCAACAACTAAGGAACCTAGGTCAGTTCAGTAAGCCAAATCCCAAGGAACTCTTCAGTTTGAATATAAAAGAATGTAGCATGACCATGTGGGTTAACAGAAGTGAACAGACCCAAAATACATTACAAATTAACCTAACTCTAAAAGAAATTGCATGAACAATTTAATAAGAATAACAAAATTCATAGAACTTTGAGTTGCTCATATAAGCCAAGAACTGACAGTATTGCTAAGAAACTGGTTTACAGAGTCATTGCCAATGAATATATTTTCGGGCTGGCAGTTTTAAAAATATCTGATGGTTATGAATATGCAACTTGCTGAACGTCATTATAGGTAGGTAGGAAAATAACATTAGTAATCATATAAGAGTTTGGTATTATTTAGATGAAGGTTTCATAACTCAAACAACTTTCACCAGCTTTCCTTCTCCAGTTTCCACCTTGCTATAACTTGCTGCAGAAAATCTACACTTTGTTCTTTTCATTTGCAGTTAATCATATTAGAATAGATCTGTTAAGTAAACATGCCTCTACAATTTAGAATTATTAACAATCCTAGAGAACAAGAACTTTACTGCAATAATGTGTTAAGGTGTAACTCAGGGGGATGTTAAAGCAAAAGTATAGGCTATGTTTTTGCCCACTCCAGCATATAAAATTTAGGAGTTTCAGCATTCCCAATAGGTAGCAAGGGGTGCTAAGGAATCTGTTATGGACCAGTTGCAATATCAAAGAGCAAAACTGTGTCAACAAGGCCCCTGCATAAGCTGGTCCAGAAACCTCTTCTCCCCTCCCTTTTATTTTGTGAATTAGCATGATTGGACAGGAACTAATGATTGGAGGAGAAACCGGGAAAGTTCTTTTAGAAAATCCTCATGGAAGCTTCTCATTCTGAATAAAGTATGGATCAGAGCACTCGTCCTTGGTTCCTATAGAACATGGGGTGTCATGCAACCAATAAATTATTCTGAGATTCTGCCCCACACAGGGTCTCTGTCATATTTTAAGTTACCCCCAGAACCCAGAATCTTCCAAAAGTCATGACTGCTATGGGAACGGTCTGAGTATGAAGATGTACCTTATATGATGTTATAAACATCTTCCTGAAGATCTCAGTGGGGCCAGGTGCAGTGACTTGCATCTGTGATCTCAGCACTTTAGGAGGCTGTGGCAAGAGGATCACTTGAAACCAAGAGTTTACGACTAGCCTGGGAAACATGAAAGACCCCATCTCTACAAAAAATTAAAAATTAGCTGGGCATGGTAGCATGCCTGTAGTTATTACCATTACCTGGGAGGCTGAGGCAGGAGAATGACTTGAGTCCAGGAGGTCGAGGCTGCAGTGAGCTATGACTGTGCCACTGCACTCCAGCCTGGGTCACAGAGCAATATCCTGTTTCTCTAAAAAAGCAAAAAACAAAAAACAAACAAAAACCATGAGGGAGTACTTGCTATGCAAAAGAATTTTACTATAAAGTCACAGAATTTTATCGTAATACTACAGAATCATCCCTTGATCTATCTTTAGTCATCTGGTTCTTGATGTCCCAGGAATTACTAAAACAAATACTTTGCCCCAAAGTTTATGTTTCTGCAATATAAGCGGGAAATTCCTAGCTGTGTAATATATCCAAGTTCACATATCTCAGGAACACACATTTTCCTTAAGGATTTCTGCACATGACCTGGGGCATTTTGGCCAGCTCAGCACACACATGAATAAAAATCACATCAGGGAAAGCGAAAAGTAAAGGAAATCATTTATTTCTATTATATGTTAAAGCATTATACTTATATTTACCCTGAATGTATTGGACAAAGAAAGTCATAGATAATATAAGCCCCAACCCCACTGTATATAAACCAGAACCACATGATCCCTAATAAGGCATAAAGGCATATTTAATGGTTCAATTTTTTTTTCTTTTTGAGGCAGAGTCTTGCTCTGTTGCCCAGGCTGGAATGCAATGGTGCGAGCTCAACTCACTGCAACTTGCACCTCCCGAGCTCAAGCAATTATCCCACCTCAGCCTTTTGAGTAGCTGAGATTAGAGGCATGCGCCACCATGCCCAGCAAATTTTTGTATTTTTAGTAGAGACTGGTTTCACCATGTTGGCCAGGCTGGTCTTGAACTCCAGACCTTAGGTGATCTGCCTGCCTCAGTCTCCCAAAGTGCTGGGATTACAGGAGTGAGCCCCTGTGCCTGGTCAACAGTTCAATTTTTCTAACATATACTAAGCATCTATTTTAAATATAGCAGTGTGATACCTCCTGTGGGGCACATACCACTCAATTATCGGTATCTCCTCACTCCAGTGCTTCCCAATTGGTGGGGCATGGGGGATTTACACTGCCTAAGTACACCTGAATCAGAGCCACAATGTGACGTGCTCTCATATTTCTAGTTCCCATGCAATCGATCCAAAAGCATTTGCATATAGTCCTGTTGAAAATCCTTTTACATGAAAGTAGAGATTCCTGGTAGATTTTCAGTTTTGAACAAAGCAATCATTAACAAAACCCCAACAACAGATGCTAAAACCAGACCTAGACTTGACTTTGGAAGTAAAGAACCTTGCTCCTCCCTTAGCATTTACCATATCAGTAAATGGTACCAACTACCCAGTTATCCATGCTCAAAAAATGTCATTCACATATCTTCTTTCTTCAACTCTCACATCCAATCCTTCAGCAAACCCTCATCTTCCCCTCCAAAAGATATCCCAAGTCAGTCCTCTCCCTACCTCATGCATTACTACCATAGTGCAAGCTACTTTTTCGCTCTTGCGAAAAATCCTGCAATAGCTTCCTTACTGGTCTCAGGATTCAATCCTTTTCCCTCTATAATCTCACAGTTCAAAGCAACGTTTTAAAACCTAAGTTGGCCATCTGTTTTTATACGTAATATTTGATTGGAATGCACCCATTTATTTTACATTGTCGATGGCTGTTTTCATGCTCAAGCAGAAATACTTATTATCCAGCTCTTTATAGTTTACTAAGCCCTCTTTGAAAATATAAATCAGATCAGGCCATCCATGCCCTTCTTAAAAAAAGCTCAATAGTTTATCTTTACAGTTAGAAGAAAATCCAAACTTTCTTCCTTTAGTCTACAAAACCCTAAGTGAACTAGCTCTTACCCCACCACACCTCTCTGAGTCTGCCTCCTGCCTACATTGCAGAAGTCACACTGATTTTTGCTCCCAGTTCAGGATCTGTGTAGGGCATCCTGTTCCCCCTGCTTGGGACCCTTCTCCAGACCCTGGCCATTCTGGATCTAGCATTAATAACCCCTTGCCTCTGGCCACCCGATCTAGATTATTCCCCCTACATTAAATCATAGTGCTTACTTGTGTGCTTATGCTTTATCATAGAACGTAAACTTCACAAGACCTGGGAGCATATCTGATTCATTCACAACAGTCTCCCTAGCATCTAACAAAGCATACATATTAGGAGCTCATAATATAAATATATTAAATGAATGACAGAAATCATACTGGTTCATCAAATTTGGTCTCTTTTCTATGCCAAGGCACCACATTCTAACCATGAGGAATGTACATCTAAAAATCCATTACTGAGGAATTCGGAATTGCTTAGAGGAGGTGGACGTAACACAGCCACCAGAATCACACTGACTAGGGTTTAATTTCCAGCTTCAACACTTACTCACTGGATTCCATTTCCCATTTGCCAAACTGCAGTAATGCTATTTATCTCAGGGTGTCTTGGGGAAGATTAAATAGTTTATGTAAACACACTGGCACAATGATTTTACAATATTTGATCACATCTCTTCCAAGTCAAAACTGAACACCCTTCACTTTTGAACCTGTCCTAACATACGTCCTTGCCACGAAAATTGCTTGTGCTAGAAATAAAAAAAAAAAAAGCAATACATAAAAATGTCTCAGATGCAAAGGCATTAAAAAGTCCTTTGTTCCCTAACAGAACCATTTTTGTTACAGAATTTGCAAACTTTATATAAGTGAAATACAAGCCCCTCTTTTTCTGAGATGTAGCTATATGCTAATATTTTCACTTCCAGAATTATTTTTTATAAAAGAAAGCTTGGCAGATGCAGTAATGAAGGCAAGAGAGGCTTTACTCTTGCTTTGAATCCTAGCAAATGCCTTCTGATGGTATCTATGTTATCTTATGATGCATGGAAACAGGCTCCTTTTTGCTACACCCTGTCTAGGAATGCAAATGAGTTTATCACACTCTGTGCCATCAGGAAATCAAGTCCAGGAAAAAGAAGACATCAAGTTTATGAACTCAGTTCTGGTGCAGGTAATTTTAACCAGACAAAATTGCTGAAAAACCAGTCAGGTATCTCTGGCTTGTCCCATAGGGTCACACAGTGCCATCATTTCTCAAGAAGCAGACCTTGAGACAAGAATTTAAGTGCAAGTAATTTATTTAGAACAGAATCCTAGAAAACACCAGTAGGGGAGTGGAGAATGAGACAAGGAAAAAAAAATAACCAGTAAAAAGCAAGTTATTATTATTAAACTGGAGTTTAATATCCCCAGGAAACTCTGGGACTCAGGGTATCCCCAAGTTATCCCTCTGAGGGGTGAAGGAGCCATGGTATTTACAAACTGACTCTAGTAAGTCACTGGACGATGGCTGTTCCCAGACGGCACTAATTCTCCAACACCAGGAGCAGAACGTGCTCAAACCACCAAGGCAGCCCACAAGACAACAGAAGCAGGAGCTGACAATTCAAAGTTTGGCCTATGTGAAATATGATGGAAAGTCTAAAGGGCTGTAGGAGGAACACAGAGAGTATCTGCCCACAGGCCATCTATGAGTCACTAAATCTGGTTGGATACATACATGCAACTCCTACCCGGAGACCAAGGTTCAGAAAGAGGATGTGGGGGAAATGTTGGAGTGATTGATTTGCCCATTGCATGTTAATTACCTACTACATGACAGAGGACATGGTCATGAAAAAAACATTTATAGTCCCTGCTTCTGCTTCTGTTTACCACTTGTGTTAGTCAGGGTTCAACAGGGAAACAGGACCAATAGCAGATAGATTTATCAATTATGAGGAACTGACACATGTAACGATGAAGGCTGAGAAGTCCCATCAACTGCCATTTGCAAGCTGGAGACCCAGGAATCCCAGTGGTATAATTCAGGCCAAGTCTCAAGGCCTGAGAACTGGGGATGCTGATAGAGTAAATCCTGATCTGAGGGCAGGAGACAATGAGATAAGAGATGTCCCAGCTGAAGCAGTTGGGCTGGAGAAAAGGGGGTAAATGCCACTCCTTCCTCCACCTTTTGTTCTATTCAGGCCCTTGATAGATTGGATGATGTTCACCCACATTGTGATCCACTTTACTGGGTTACCAACTGAAATCTAATCTCATCCCGAAACACCCTCCCAGACACGCCAGAATGATGTTTCATCTGGACACTCCCTGGCCCAGTCAACTTGATGTATAAAATCAACCATCACACCAATCCATGCCCCTCTGCACACTCTAACCTCAAGCAAGCCGGCTCCTTCACAGGCCCATGCATCCTCACAGGTTCTGTTTGAATGATGTTCTCCTTTGAAAGGCTCCTTTATCCTCCTCCTGGGCTCAACTGAGCATGCAGAAGCCTGTGTTCCTGTAAAACTTTGTATCTCTACTAATGTTTGTCAAGGTATATCATAATTCATTATTTTATATCTGTTTGCTCCTACCAGGCTCCGGGCTCCACAGGGGCTAATATGGCTGGACTCTGCATCCCCACCCAAATCTTATCTCAAATTATAATCTCATTTCAGGGGAAGGGCCTGGTGGGAGATAACGGAATCACAGGGCCGGGTTTCCGCGCTGCTGTTCTTGTGATAGTGAGAGAGTTCTCACAAGATCTGATATAGTTTAAAACTGTGGCACTTCTCCCTTTGCTGCCTCTCTTCTGCCACCATGTAAGACGTGCCTTGCTTCCCCTTCATCTTCTGATTGTTTAGTTTCCTGAGACCTCCCCAGCCATGCAGAACTGTGAGTCTTTTATTTATAGATTACCCAGTCTTAGAGAGTTCTTTACAGCGCATGAATATGGACTAATACAGGGGCACAGAGACTATAAGCACTCAGCACTGAGCAGGTATTCAATAAATGTTTAATTGAATTGAACAAAAGGAGAGTCATGGCAGAGGAACAAATCAAATCAGAATGATAGTATTCTAAACATAAGGCAGACCATTTCTAAGCAGAAAGATGTTCATTAAGTGTTCATAAAATATGATCTTAAATAAATGTACACATATATGCAGAAAAAGATAATAACCATATTTTAACAGTGAACTTTGTCTTTTGGTTTATCTATATTTTCTAATTTTCCTGGCCATTAAAGCATATTAACTATATAATTTAAAAGTTAAGTGGATCTTTAAGAACAATGCAAGCTCCACTATTCAAAAGTGAGGGTCAGGCCAGTTACAGCTAGCAGATCTCCAGGTTAGACAAGGAGGCCAGTGAGCAATCAAATAGGACCCACAGAGGAGATGACTTTGAAACAGAGGCAGCTTCTATCTTGGATACAAACCTTTGTTTGTGAGTCCATCCTATGAGAGCAGAAGCCAGTGACTGGTTCTCAGAGCGAGACCATCTGGGACTATGTGGGAGCTAGTCTATTAGGTTAGGGTCATGGTAAGAGCCAGGCTGAAGGGGACTGGGGAGACAGGAGATGAGGGTGTGGATTCACACTGCTTCCTGGTTCTGGATTTCCTGGTCTTGTTCCCACCTTTCTCATAAGCAGTCCCACTTTACAAACTGAGTTCTTGATTGTGTGCCGAGCATCAAATAAACAAAGGGTGGGAGCTGAAATAATCCAATCCCCAATGACCCATCTCTCTCTCTTAAAACACTGCAATATCAAATGAGAAAGGCCTTTAGTGATCATCTTCTTCAAATGTCTGGTTTTACAGATAAGAAATATCAAACATCAAAGAAGATAAACATTTTTAACCCAAAGTGATTATTTGCTTTCAATTAACAAGCCAAGTTGGTTATATAGAGGGTAGCTGCTGGAAGTGCTATTAGAAAATATTTCTGACCACACAATCAGGCCCAACTATGAAGAGAGTTGATTAGTAATGTCTGCCCAGGGCAACGGACAGGGCATAGGTGGCCCACAAGCAGTCCTCTCCGTAAGCCTTCAGCAGCAGCAGCAGGAAACTCTAGTACTTGTAATAGAAGCCATACATGGAAGGAAATGGCACCATAGACAAATTTTCTAACTTAATAGAAAGCTGATGCTTTGAAAGATGACGTGATATGCTCAAAGTAACTTGAATGGCAAGCAATAGAATATGGATTAGAATATGGATTCTAATTCAAGTCAGCCTGCTCCTAAAATCCATGCTCTTGACTATTATGCTATAGGATCCTCCTTGGCAACTGTCCCTTTTACGTTAGCCCTTGATGCCACCTA
The DNA here is from genome assembly GCF_000951035.1 of Colobus angolensis palliatus. Taxonomy (NCBI): domain Eukaryota; kingdom Metazoa; phylum Chordata; class Mammalia; order Primates; family Cercopithecidae; genus Colobus; species Colobus angolensis. The sequence continues at coordinate 8,757,850 of NW_012114711.1, read as the reverse complement.
CCTTGCTCAGCTCTCACAGCTCTTCTAAAACAGCCTCAAGACTCATCTACTTCTGATTTCACTAGCCAGTGCTGTTTGCTTCACACACAAAGACCTGATGTCCCAAACCAATCTTCTTTCAGGTCGAAAGTTTGTCATTTTCTGAACCTTTACCACAGAAACTCCTTCACATGTCATCTGGTTCCAGCCCTTCCTCCCAACCTGCTTGATTTATTCACATGTGGAAGAATGACTCACAAGTTGCACGAAGACAAACCCAGCTGTGTACCAGAGATAATTATTTCAGAGTAATTAAAATGAGCTACGGGCTGCCAAACTAAACACCAGAACGTGATTCTGCACTTTCTCTCTTATCTGTCTAGTTCGTTTTCTTCTGTCAAAGGGACTGCTTGCTAGGATGGGGGCTCCCCAGCCCTAATATATTAGTCATCACTGTTCAACTGGCTTATTAAGAGATCATCTCTGCACAGAAGACTTCCTAAAGCTCGAAAAACCTATAGTCTGAAATCAGAGGGCTCCAAGGTGACCACTTATGCCATTTGCTGTTGGTGAGCTCCCCCACCATCTGTCCCAATCTGACACCAGAGTGTCACAGGACAGTAGGAACAGTGGGAGAAAAGGAAGAAAGCAGCTGGGAGAAAAGGAAGTAAGCAGCTGGGACAAAAAGGAGGAGCTGTATCTGAATGCAGCTTCCCCTCCACCCTAAACCATTGCACTGATGCTCTATAGCATGGGTTTTAGCGCCTCCATATAATGACCTCGAGTTCCACTCTGTCTTTAGGTTCCCTCAAGCAGAGCTGAGAGGGAGATGTTTGTGCAAGTGATTTATTGAGGAACTGCTCTCAGGGAAACCTACAGGGATGTGAGAAAAATGGGTTAGGACAGGGGAGCAGCAAGGCAAAAATGTGCCTCCAGAAAGCTCTCAGCCTAGTGCCATGAGGGCTCAGAAGCGCAGTTTGTATCGCAGAGTTGGAACCACCAAGTAGCAAGGGAACCGAGTTACTGTACTCTTCCAGGGTCAGGAAGCAGTGAGGATTCACACTCTCATTTCCTGTCTCTCCAGTCCCCTCCAACCTAACTCTCTTACCATGTCCCTAGACTAATACACTAGCCACCATATAGTCCTAGATAGTCCCATTCTGAGAATCAGTCACTGCTATACTCTTCAGTCATTACCAAGGGCCACCTCTGTGTTTGGGGGGCAGAAGGAGGAATATCTCCTGGCCTGGCACTCCCATGAACCACGAACCACCCTTGGGAAAGAAAGGTAGGTATGAGTTACTAGCAGGCAACACCCACAGCAGCTGGGAGAGGGGAATGCCAATAAGGTAACAAGGAACTGAGTGGGACACTAAGTGCCTGCTAAACTCTCTTAAATTGTTTTACTTTGTTTAGACAAAGAACACTGAATTTGCAAAGGATCTCATGTCAGGGGTCCCGAACCTGGGGTCTATGGCCCCAAAATATCCATGCTTGACCTCGGCGATTATGGGATCCCACTAACATGGTTTGCAAAACGTGAATAAACAACATTGACACGAGACAAGGGACACAGGTCTCATTTGATTCTCTATAAAGTAGATGACCCTCTTGGATTCAGAAATTTCCCTCTGAATTTCCTCACAGCAAGGGCAGCTACTATCAACTTCCTCCATACAGCTTTCCCTGATTCTTTCCAGTAAAAGCGAATTGCTCCTTTTTTTACCTGGAGTGTACCTCAGAGGCATATCTGGGGGCATGGGCAGTAGACAAGGTACTACCTTACACATTCCAAAAGTAACAACTTTTTAAATTTGAAGATGGTGATGACAATGATTAAAGTTTATTAAGTACTTGCTATGGGCCAGTTGTCATTCCAAATGTCTGCATGTAGCATCTCATTTAATTTTCAAGCAGGAATGGTCATCCTCAGAAGAAGGAATGGTTATTGCATTCTCTCATACAAGAAAACTGAGACATTATGTAACTTGCCCAACTTCCAAAAGTTGGAAAGTAGTAGAATCAGAACCCGAGCTCAGGCAGCCTGACTCCAGAGCTGCAAGGATGTTAGAGGAAACCATGTAAAAGTGAGCAACCAAAGCATCAGGGCTCAGATTCAGAGCAGGAAAGAAGACACACAGAGGACTGGGAGCCTTTTAACGCTCCTGTTTCCCCATGACCGATGGCACAGGCTGTGCCCTCAGGACACAGGTACTAAACTCCTTGTAAGTGAATAAACAATTTAATGAGATAAATTGAGTAGAAAAGTGCCTAGCTCAGTTCCTAGCACCCAGTAGATGCTCAATAAGTGGTTAGTTTACCTTCTATTAAAAAAAAGAAAGCTATTTGTATCCCTTTCCCCCCAGATACTTCACAGTGTCTCAAAAAACTATGTTAGGTACAAAACTACTGAATTGAATTAAATGGGTGTCAGAAAGAGGAAGATTGCAAAATTCAAATTAGATAGTAGGAGAGTATTGAGGAAGGAAAGAAGAAATGAGAGAAAAAAAGGAGAGAAGGGAAAGGAGAAGCCAAACTCTTACTGCAAGAGGTACACTCAGCATATCCTAGTCAGCAGGATGCCACTGACACACATCTGCAATTTGATTTGAAAGAGCCCAATGTAGCTTGCATCTGTAATTAGATTTTCCTGTGCATGCCCAGATCAGAAAGGGAAAATGCTCACCTGAATTGGAAAGACATTGAATGAGAATGCATATTCATCTTGCCCCTCTCCAAGCCAGTACTCCCACTCCCTGTTTTTTCCAGACATTTCTCTCCATAGCGTTTTATCACGCCCTCCTTTAATCCGTTAACACCACAGCGCCACCTACCGTCTCTGGATGCACATAGGTGAGGTAGGCCTCGGCTTGGACCTGAGGGAGATTTTAACGTGCCAGAGGCCCATTCATCAGTCCTGTGACAAGCCAGGCTAAAACGAAATTGCCACTCAGCATTTCCAGTTGCAGACTCTCTGCCCTCCCCTTCTCGATGCCAGGCTCTTTCTCTCCGCTAAAGCATTTTCTCACCAGAGTAAATGGGTAATTCAAAGAAAAGGAAAGTCTCCCAGGAAATTCGACGTAGTGCTAGACTAGTCACGGATTTTCTTATGTTATGACCAGGAGGATTTGTGGCTACAAGGAAAAATGCTCAATAGAGCTAATCATTCCGGCAAGTGGGAAGTGACCGGGTAGGCTATATGCACGTCAGGCTGCCAACTGTTGAAAGATTTCACTCAGCTTCACTTAGCTTCAAGCCCTAAAACTGTACCAACCATTACAAAATGAGTTTTCTGAATGCATGGTGTTTGCTGAGAAGGCTAAACTGCTCTTCAGTTACCCCAGCTGGGTTCAGTGTCTTCTCAGGGAGCTGCCCACAGGCACCTGCAAAGTACATATCAACCACCACGACTGACAGTACCACCAGCCAGTCACACAAATGGCACTGTGCCTGAGATTTCCCCACTTCTCAGCCCAAGTCCACCTTCTCATTCTGCTGTGCAATGCTGAAACTGTTTCCCAAGCACCCTCATTAATTGACCTCCAGTTAGACTCTGTAGTGGGAGATACAGGAGGAAATAGGAAGAAGAGAAAGTGACTTTCTCATGTTTTCAGCTCATCCTGGCCTTCAGCCATCCTGACCCACAGATAGCTCCTGTGTCTCAGTATTCAGGGTATCTGCCCCACAATGTCCCACCCTGAGGCCCCTGAGCCAGCCAAGCACCAAACATATGCCAAGCTCCCAGAGACTGGCCACAAGCCCTGGTGGTCAGCATGCTTCTCTGCCCCACTCAGCACCTAGATTTCTTTAACATCATGTTGTCCCAAGGGTGGTAACTGCTCCCTCAGTGACTCCTCCACCGCTTCAGTGTCTACCTTTTATCTTTTCAGCCTTCCAACACCATGTAATCAACTCCCTTGATTGTTTCCCTTCAGCTTGAGATTTCTGGACTGGTTGTGATTTCTTGACTTTATAAGGTAGATACTGTGCACAGACAGTCAAGAGTATAAACAGTGAAATATTTTTGAGAGATCAAGAACTGGTTTATGAGTCCTATCTGCTTTTTTTTTTCTCTTCAGGATGCCTGTTAAGAGCAGGCAGCTAGAGGCTGGGCACAGTGGCTCACCCCTGTAATCTTAGCACTTTGGGATGCCAAGGCGGGCAGATCAACTGAGGTCAGGAGTTCGAGACCAGCCTGACCAACATGGAGAAACCCCATCTCTATAAAAAATACAAAATTAGCCAGGCGTGGTGGTGTATGCCTGTAATCCCAGCTACTTGGGAGGCTGAGGCAGGAGAATTGCTTGAACCCGGGAGGTGGAGGCTGCAGTGAGCCAACATCACGCCATTACAGTCCAGCCTGGGCAACAAGAGCAAAATCCGTCTCAAAAAAAAAAAGCAGGCAGCTGGGAGCCGGACAGATGGGTGGGGAGATGTGTTTAAACCCTGACTATGCCACTTACTATTTGCAGAACCTTAGACAAGTTACATGATCACCCTGGCCTCAGTTTTCTCATCTGTAATATGGGGATAGTTACAACACTCAACACAAGGAGTGTAAGGAAAATTCCAGGTTCTGGGTTTATTCAGAAAAATACTACCCTGAACAGTCTGCAAATCCTTGAGCTGATAACAGAGAGATTAAATTCCAGTGGAGAGAAGTCTCATACAGGAGAGCTACAATGGGCAAGGCAGGGACCTGACGATAATAGCTACATTTTGTCGCTGCCTAGTATATACTAAATGCTTTATATGCACTGATTCTCTTAATGGGAACAACTAACGTGTAAGATGGGTAGTGTTGTCTCCAATAAACAGATGAGCTCGAAATGTAAAACACACACACACACCTCAAATCACACCAGTAAGGAGTTGGCTAATCCCCAGCCCTAGTCTGGCTAAGTAGTTCCAGAACCCATGCTCTTAACCATGAAGCTGCCTAGTAGAAGAATTGATAAGGTCACAAGCTAAGAGAGTAAGGAGAATGGAGCAAGGAGGGATGCATGGAAGCCATGCAGGAAACAAAAATAGCAAACAGGGAACGTACTTAGTACATTTCTTTTTTGTACACCTCAGGACAGAGGTTACTGCATGAAGGCATCATGTGAGACCAGGTTGCAGGGATGTCTTGGCAAATATCAAATTGCTTAACTATTACAGGCTCAAAGGCTTTGAACCCCTAAGGTCTTCTCAGAATTTTGAGCTTTGAAGAATTCCAATATTAAGGAAGCCTACTGGGAAAACTGGCTCCCATGAGACTCTCCCCACCAGGCACTCAGTATCCAGTTCCACAAAGACCACCAATAACTGACTCCAGCAGTGAAAGCAGGTGCTGGGTCTTACGCACAGAGAACGTAGCAGTGTGGTGCCATATGTATGTGAAAGTATGTTGTAATAAGCCCAAACAAATCACTGGGTTTAGTGCACACATGCTAGAAATAAGCTTTTCATCTACAAGAAAATCATTGATCATCGCTAATAAAATAAGTAAACACTTCCTGTATCATAATCAACTCTGCCAAAGCTCTGCCAGTGGAGCCCATCAGCAGCTTCGTAATGAGAATGAAAAGTTATAGCGGCCTCCAACAATAGAGCAGCTGAGTAAAGGCCCCACCAGACTTGGGCGGTGCCAGAAATCCTGGCACAGTGAAATAGGGAAATGGAGGGAGGGTTCATGAGACAGTCTAAAAACATCTTGGTTGTCTGCTGCATTTGCTGGAAGGGACTGTTTTACAAATTGTTCACCGCAAAAATCACTGTGAAAGAAAACTCCCACTCCTACCCACCCACCCACTTAGTGGAAAGAACTTCTAGGGCCTGGTGGTGAACAAAGCCACAAGAAAGATCACAAAGGCGGAAGATGATCCCCGAACTGAGAACACCAGAAAGGAGTTTTATGTGATAGCAGTCAACATTCCTAACCCTAACCAATGCACCACATATCCGAGGCAGAGACATTCCCAACTTCAATTCTTCTCTGCAGAAAGTAGCAAAAGGGACACCAAGGAAACAGCAGGGTGGGTCTTGGGGCCTTCTTCTGGAGCTTCCTTTGGGTTATGTCGGGTCATCAGAGGTGACCACAGCTTGGCAATAGCACAAGTGAGAGCTTCTGAGTGAGAGAGCACCAGATGCTTTCAATCAAATAACTTGCCACTTTCAAAGCACGCTGAGGAGGAACACATCTCACCCGACCCGTCAGTCACTCCCTTTTATTAATAACAGAGGGTTTGTGTTTTGATTCTTCTCTCTGGAGGATCAGAATGAACACCCACAAGATTTGGTAGCATTTCAAGTTTGGCAACATCTCAATAGCAGGTTACAAATACTAAAAAAGAAAAAGTACTCTAATTGACCAGCAGCAAGAATGTAGGAATAAGAAAGAAACTATTATTCCCATGACATTTTATCAGTCCACCCAAGCACCAGAACAACCTATCCCAGTGTGTAATACACTACTTATCAGTGATGGTACCCAGCGGGGATGGTGGTATAAAATATTGAGTATTTTTTGCAGTTTGAATAAGAAATATTTATTTTTGTCACTAGCTCATTGTAAGTCTATTTTATTTAGTTTTTTAATGTTTTCTTAAGACAGGGTCTTGCTTTGCCACCCAGGCTGAAGTTCAGTGGTACAATCACAGCTCACTGCAGCCTCAACTTCCTGGGCTCAAACGATCCCCCTGCCTCAGCCTCCCTAGTAGCTAGGAGTATAGATGCACACCACCACGCCTGGCCTTTTCTTTTTTTTGGTGGCAGGGGGATGGTGGAGGTGGGCATTGAGACACTGTCTTCCTTGTTGCCCAGGCTGGTCTGAAACTCTTGGCCTCAAGCGGTCCTCCTGCCTCGGCCTTCCAAAGTATTGGGATTATAGGCATGAGCTACCATACCCACTGTAAACCTATTTTAAAGATGATGCTGGCTGCTGGAATAAATGAGCTTGAAAGTATCTGTGGCTTGAATTCAACTGATATTCATATCTTGCTCACAGAAAAGTCTATAGAGGACATTCCTGGTCTGTGGCCTGCTTTCATCCACCTGGTAAGTTAGGAAAACAGGCTACTTCCAACTGTGGCTCTGCCATCCCTGACGGTCTTGGAGCTGGCTCCCAGCTGGCAAAAAGAATACAAGCATGTACAATGTACACAAACTGCTTACAGTTCTAGGCCTGGAAATGACACCTCACTTCCACTCACCACTCACACTTCAGTAGTGAGACCCAGTCTTTGGATCACATCTAGACAGAACAAATAGAACAAGGAAATGAGGTCTCTAAATGAGTAACTCCCAGCAACAATTCTGTATCATGGAAGGACAGACACAAGTATCAGGAGATGGCTACCTGCCTCTGCCACACTCCGTGGACTTGCATTTCCGTGTCTATGAACATAGAATAAATTTACTTTTAAATGAAATGTAAGAAATGAGTCAATTCAGAGAAAAATATATATGTATAAATACTAGTACATATGGTGTGTGATTGACCCCAATTTTCAGAGTGAATGAAATTTAGAAAACTCAAAACTGTTACACACATGAACCCCCTTCTTGCTGTTAATAGAGGTGGCATATTTTCCCTTCAAGTCTTCCACTTCCTTGGAAAACCTGTTTTAAATAGTTGAGAACAGCAGTTCAGGAAAGTTTTCAGAACAGTAATTAGCCACTAGAGCTTATCAGCAACAGGTAAGCTGAGTCTCTCTCTAAAGTAGAATTTCCTTAGCTATTCAGGCTGATGAAAAAACATCATTGTCACAGATAATCTTCAACCAACCATATCAAGTCCAGACCCTGGGCACTGGGCACTCAAAGTGTTTTGTTTTTTTTTTTTTTTTTTTTTTGGAGATGGAGTCTCTCTGTCACCCAGGCTGGAGGGCAGTGGCATGATCTCACCTCACTACAACCTCCACCTCCTGGGTTCAAGTCATTTTCCTGCCTCAGCCTCCTTAGTAGCTACGATGAGAGGTATGCACCACCACGCCCAGCTTATTTTTGTATTTTTAGTAGAAAAGGGTTTCATGTTGGCCAGGCTGGTCTCAAACTCCTGATCTCATCATCCACCCACCTCAGCCTCCCAAAGTGCTGGGATTACAGGTGTGAGCCACCGTGCCTGGGCCAAGAAAGGTTTTATATTACAGTTGTTTTATTATTTTTACAAACATTTATCTAGTAAGAACTTATTATTAGTTCCCTGTTTATCGAGTGCGTATGCCTCCATCATCTTTGTTAAAGTGCCTGCATGTCATACTTTTTTCCTCTGAAAATTTGCAATTTCCTTCAGGGCTATTTCTTTTGTGTGTCTCCTCAATGTCTTGCCCAAAAATTGCATTTTCCCAAACAACTCTATTTACTGAGTGTATTTGTCAATTTTTGCTGCAATGTAGCTGTGTAATAAAAATACCCTAAATTCAGTGGCTCATAGAAACCAGCATTCATTTCTCAATCCTGAGTCTGCAGGTAGGTTGTAACTCTACTGCACTTCACTAGAGTAACATTAAGCTTGGCTCCAAGCTGCAGATTGCATTCTGATCAGTTCCACAAGCCACTTTACTCTCCTTCAACCAGTTACCTAAAACATATTCTTTTAATGCAGGAGGCCAAACTAAACCATACAAGATTGTTTAAAGTTCTGTTTACTGTCATTCCTTCTCATATTCTATTAACCAAAGAAAGTCACGTGGTCAAGTTAAACATTAACGCAGTGCTAGTCCACGGAGGCACTAAAGACAATTGGCAAAGAATGCAGATATATCATTCTTTTCCTGGGAAGGAGTAGAGTTGGAAAAAAATAATACAACCTGCTTCCCACAGACATTTTTATTTCCAAAGCATCCTGAGAAAATCACACACACAAGCAGCCAACTCAACTAAGGAGGAATGAGATGAGAAGAAATGAAGATCTTTAAGACTTTGCTATAAAACCAACCTGTGACCTCACTTAGAAAAAAACCAGATTATTTTTTAACTTTTCATAAAGTATCCCCACTTGCATTTCTTAAAGCAGTTAATGTTAGATCATCTCAGAACTGATGGTAGCAGAAAAGCTCATTCATCCCAATGTACTCATGTTTCACTGGTAAGATCTAGTCACACAGGTACATTGAAAAGTGAGGCCAGAAGACAGTTCCCTTTGATGATGAGGATTCTGAGGCCATGTCTGGGTTCATCAGGAAAGCTTTCCACAATGTATTTATGATGTCTGAGTTTCCAAGGGGCAATGGCAGCATATGAACACGAGTCCATTTAAAGGAAAACAAAAAAACATTAATAATAGCACAGGGAGTTTGTGACTATGGCCATAATCTTAGGAGTAACTAAAATTTGGAAAACCCTAGATTAGAAATGCCTAAAATACTGAGCCTAACTCTTACCAAAGCAATAGATTTTACACATACAAAATTGTCAGACCCCATTAACTCACGTTGTTAACTCTCAGGAATTTAACCTAAGAATATAATGCCTAAAGAAGATGCTTTATAGCAGACATAAATTGCAGCTGAGCAAGAAGTTATGAGCTCAAACTGCATTAATAGAACTATAGAAGTAATATTAACATAGCCAATAGTCTCATTAAGGAAGGCACATCTGGAAAATTAAGTTCAATTTGGATGCATCATTTTAAAATTACACAAGTGACACAATTACAGAAACCCAGAGACTCAGAATTCTATTACTCTAATAAATCTTTTAATTCTACTTTTCTGTCCTTATTCACTTTTGTATATAACATTTACATAAATATAATCAACAATATAATCACAATCTTTTCCAGCTTATTTATCTGACACCTCACACTTTTTCCCATGTTGCTACATTTTTCCATATTATAATTTTAACATTTGCATAATAACCCATTGTCATTATTTGATATACCATAATACCACCTCCCTATGTTAAATTATTTAAATCAGTTCCCATTTATTTGTATTATGAAATTTTGTCACTTTACTGAAATTGAGACCTAGTTTTCTTCTAACCTACAGATCTAATAATATCCAAAAGTCAGATTTCTAGCCGGGCATGGTGGCACATGCCTGTAATCCCAACACTTTGGGAGGCTGAGATGGTCAGAGCATCTAAGGCCAGGAGTATCGCTTGACCTTGGGAGGGAGAAGTTGCAGTGAACCAAGATCACACCACTGCACTCCAGCCTGACAGAGTGAGATTCCATCTCAAAAAGAAAGAAAAAAAAAGTAGATTTCTATGCAGAAGACAGGAATATTTGCCCTTTTCCTTAGAGGTCAAGATCAAATAGATAAATTGTTAAGTCTGTTGTATTGGCATTCAAGTGTATCATTATAGTCAAAGCATGTCTTTAGACAAGCAAAGACCATTTCTGAAATGAAATCTATAGTGAAATCACATATATGCATATATACACATATATACGTATGCATAGATACATACACATATATATATCTGAACCTTTGACACTATCTTCCATTAGAAATAATATCATTTGGTCAAAAGGAAGATGGTACTTTTTTTATTATTATTATCATACTTTAAGTTCTGGGACAAGTGCAGAATGTGGTTCGTTACATAGGTATACACATGCCATGCTGGATTGCTGCACCCATCGACCCATCATCTACACTCGGTATTTCTCCCAATACTATTCTTCCCCTAACCCTCAAACACCTGACAGGCCTTGGTGTGTGATGTTCCCCTCCCTGTGTCCTTGTGTTCTCATTGTTCAACTCCTACTTATGAGTGAGAACATGTAGTGTTTTGGTTTTCTGTTCTCTTGTTAGTTTGCTGAGAATAATAGTTTCCACCTTCAACCATGTCCCTTCAAAGGACATGAACTCATCCTTTTTATGGCTGCATAGTATTCCATGGTGTATATGTGCCACATTTTCTTTACCCAGTCTATCATTACGGGCATTTGGGTTGGTTCCAAGTCTTTGCTATTGTGAACAGTACAGCAATAAACATACATGTACATATGTCTTTATAGCAGAATGATTTATAATCCTTTGGATATATAGCTAGGAATGGGATTACTAAGTTAAATGATATTTCTGGCTCTAGATCCTTGAGGAATCGCCACACTGTCTTCCACAATGGTTGAACTAATTTACACTCCCATCAACAATGTAAAAGCTTTCCTATTTCTCTACATCCTCTCCAGCATCTGTTGTTTCCTGACTTTTTAATAATCACCATTCTAACTGGCATGAGATGGTATCTCATTGTGGTTTTGATTTGCATTTATCTAATGACCTGTGATGATGAGCTTTTATTCATATGTTTGTTGGCCACATAAATGCCTGCTATGGAGAAGTATCTGTTCATATCCTTTGCCCACTTTTTGATGGGATTGTTTTTTTTTCTTGTGAATTTGTTTAACTTCTTTGTAGATTCTGGATATTAGCCGTTTGTCAGATGGGTAGATTGCAAAAATTTTCTCTGATTCTATAGGTTGCCTTCTCACTATGATGATAGTTTCTTTTGCTGTGCAGAAGTTCTTCAGTCTAATTAGACCCCATTTGTCAATATCGGCTTTTGTTGCCATTGCTTTTGGTGTTTTAGTCATGAAGTCTTTGCCCATGCTTATGTCCTGAATGGTATTGCCTAGGTTTTCTTCTAGGGTTTTAATGGTTTTAGATCTTGTGTTTAAGACTTTAATCCATCTTGAGTTAATTTTTGTATAAAGTGTAAGGAAGGGGTCCAGTTTCAAGTTTCTGCATATGGCTAGCCAGTTTTCCCAACACCATTTATTAAATAGGGAATCCTTTCCCCATTGCTTGTTTTTGTCAGGTTTGTCAAAGATCAGATGGTTATAGACGTGAGGCGTTATTTCTGAGGCCGTTATTTCTATTCCATTGGTCTATATCTCTGTTTTGGTACCAGTACCATGCTGTTTTGGTTACTGTAGCCTTGTAACATAGTTTGAAGTCAGGTAATGTGATGCCTTCAGCTTTGCTCTTTTCGCCTAGGATCGTTGTGGCTGTACAGGCTCTTTTTTGGTTCCATATAAAATGTTTAGTTTTTTCTAATTCTGTGAAGTAAGTCAATGGTAGCTTGGTGCGGATAGCATTGAATCTACAAATTACTTTGGGAAATATGGCCATTTTCACAATATTGAATCTTCCTGAGAATGGAATGTTTTTCCATTTGTTTGTGTCCTCTCTTATTTCCTTGAGGAGTGATTTGTAGTTCTACCTTAAGAGGTCCTTCACATCCCTTGTAAGATGTATTCCTAGGTATTTTATTCTCTTTGTAGCAATTGTGAATGGGAGTTCACTCGTGATTTGGCTGTTTGTCTATTATTTATGTATAGGAATGCTTGTGATTTTGCACATTGATTTTTGTATCCTGAGACTTTGCTGAAGTTGCTTATCAGCTTAAGGAGATTTGGAGCTGAGATGATGGGGTTTTCTAAATATACAGTCATGTCATCTGCAAACAGAGACAATTTGATTTCCTCTCTTCCTATTTGAATACCTTTATTTCTTTCTCTTGCCTGATTGCTCTGGCCAGAACTTTCAATACTATGTTGAATAGGAGTGGGGAGAGAGGGCATCCTTGTCTGGTGCCAGTTTTCAAAAGGAATGCTTCCAGCTTTTTCCCATTCAGTATGATATTGGCAGTGGGTTTGTCATAAATAGCTCTTATTAGTTTGAGATATGTTCCATTAATACCTAGTTTTTTCAGAGATTTTAGCATGAAAGCCTGTTGAATGTTGTTGAAGGCCTTCTCTGCATCTATTGAGATAATGGTGTGTTTTTTGTTGTTGGTTCTATTTGTGTGATGGATTACATTTATTGATATGCATATGTTGAATCAGCCTTGCATCTCAGGGATGAAGCTGACTTGATCATGTTGGATAAGCTTTTTGATGTGCTGCTGAATTCAGTTTGCCAGTATTTTATTGAGGATTTTTGTATTGGTGTTCATTAGGGATACTGGCCTGAAATTTTCTTTTGTGTGTGTCTCTGCCAGGTTTTGATTTCAGGATGACGCTGGCCTCATAAACTAAGTTACGGAGGAGTCTCTCTTTTTCTGTTGTTTCTAATAGTTTCAGAAGGAATGGTACCAGCTCCTCTTTGTGCCTCTGGTAGAATTTGGCTATGAATTCATCTGATCCTTTGCTTTTTTTGGTTGGTAGGCTATTAATTACTGCCTCAATTTCAGAACTTGTTATTGGTCTATTCAGGGATTTGACTTCTTCCTGGTTTAGACTTGGGAGGGTGTATGTATTTAGGAATTTATCCATTTCTAGATTTTCTAGTTAACTTGCATAGAGGTGTTTATAGTATTCTCTGATGGTAGTTTGTATTTCTGTTTGATCAGTGGTGATATCCTCTTTATCATTTTTTATTGCATCTATTTGATTCTTCTCTCTTTTATTCTTTATGAGTCGGGCTAGTGGTCTATCTATTTTGTTGATCTTGTCTAAAAAACAGCTTCTGGATTCATTGGTTTTTTGAATGGTGTTTCATGTCTCTATCTCCTTCAGTTCTGCTCTGATCTTAGCTACTTGTCTTCTGCTAGCTTTTGAATTTGCTCTTGCTTCTCTAATTCTTTTCATTGTGATGTTAGGATGTCAAATTTAGATCTTTTCTGCTTTCTCTTGTGGGCATTTAGTGCTATAAATTTCTCTCTAAACACTGCTTTAGCTGTGTCCCAGAGATTCTTGTATGTTGTATCTTTGTTCTCACTGGTTCAAAGAACTTATTTATTTCTGTTTTAATTTCATTATTTATTTTTAATCCCTAGTTTTAATTTGATTGCACTGTGGTCTGAGAGACTGTTATGATTTCCGTTCTTCTGCATTTGCTGAGGAGTGTTTTACTTCCAATTATGTGGTCAATTTTAGAATAACTGCGATGTAGTGCTGAGAAGAATGAATATTCTGTTGATTTGAGGTGGAGAGTTCTGTAGATGTCTATTAGGTCTGCTTGGTCCAGAGCTGAATTCAAGTCCTGAACATCCTTGTTAATTATCTGTCTCATTGATCTAATATTGACAGTGGGGTGTTAAAATCTCCCATTATTATTGTGTGGGAGTCTAAGTCTTTTTGTAAGTCTCTAAGAACTTGCTTTATGAATCTGTGTGCTCCTGTATTGGGTGCATATATATTTAGGATAATTAGCTCTTCTTGTTGCATTGATCCCTTTACCATTATGTAATGCCCTTCTTTGTCTCTTTTGATCTTTGTTGGTTTAAAGTCTGTTTTATCAGAGACTAGGATTGCAACCCCTGCTTTTTTTTGCTTTCCGTTTGCTTGATAAATATTCCTCCATCCCTTTGAGCCTATGTGTGTCTTTGCATGAGATGAGTCTCCTGAATATAGCACACTGATGGGTCTCAACTCTTTATCCAATTTGCCAGTCTGCATTTTTTAATAGGGGCACTTAGCCCATTTACGTTTAAGGTTAATATTGTTAGGTGTAAATTTTATACTGTCATTATGATGCTAGATGGTTATTTTGCCCGTTAGTTGATGCAATTCCTTCATAGTATTGAGGATCTTTACAATTTGGTATATTTTCGCAGTGGCTGGTACTGGTTGTTCCTTTCCATGTTTAGTGCTTCCTTCAGGAGCTCTTGTAAGGCAGGCCTGGTGGTGACAAAATCTTTCAGCATTGGCTTTTCTCAAAGGATTTTATTTCTCCTTTGCTTATGAAGCTTAGTTTGACTGGTTATGAAATTCTGGATTGAAAAGTCTTTTAAGAATGTTAAGGCCAGTCACAGTGGCTCATGCCTGTAATCCCAGCACTTTCGGAGGCTGAGGCAAGTGGATCACAAGGTCAGGAATTCGAGACTAACCTGACCAACATGGTGAAACCTCATCTCTACTAAAATCACAAAAATTAGCCAGGTGTGGTGGCATGTGCCTGTAATCCCAGCTACTCAGGAGTGTAAGGCAGGAGAATAACTTAAACCTGGGAGGCAGAGGTTGCAGTGAGCTGAGATTCTGCCACTGTATTTCAGCCTGTGTGACAGAGCAAGACTCTGTCTCAAAAAAAAAGAAAAAAAAAAAAAGAATGTTGAATACTGGCTCCCACTCTCTTCTGGCTTGTAGGGTTTCTGCAGAGAAATCTGCTATTAGTCTGATGGGCTTCCCTTTGTGGGTAACCTGGCCTTTCTCTCTGACTGTCCCTAACATTTTTTCCTTCATTTCACATTGGTGAATTTGATAACTATGTGTCTTGGGGTTGCTCTTCTCAAAAAGCATCTTTGTGGTATTCTCTGTATTTCCTAAATTTGAATGTCGGGCCTGCCTTGCTAGGCTGGGGAAGTTCTCCTGGGTAATATCCTGAAGAGTGTTTTCCAACTTGGTTCCATTCTCCCTGTCACTTTCAGGTACACCAATCAAACATAAGTTTGGTCTTTACACATAGTCCCATATTTCTTGGATGCTTTGTTTGTACCTTTTTTTTTTTAATACTTTAAGTTCTAGGGTACATGTGCACAACGTGCAGGTTTGTTACATATGTATACATGTGCCATGTTGGTGTGCTGCACCCATTAACTCGTCATTTACATTAGGTATATCTCCTAATGCTATCCCTCCCCTCTCCCCTCTCCCCACAATAGGACCCAGTGTGTGATGTTCCCCTTCCTGTGTCCAAGTGTTCTCATTGTTCAATTTCCACCTATGAGTGAGAACATGTGGTGTTTGGTTTTCTGTCCTTGCGATAGTTTGCTCAGAATGATGGTTTGCAGCTTCATCCACGTCCCTACAAAGGACATGAACTCATCCTTTTTTATGGCTGCATAGTATTCCATGGTGTATATGTGCCACATTTTCTTAATCCAGTCTGTCACTGATGGACATTTGGGTTGATTCCAAGTCTTTGCTATTGTGAATAGTGCGCAATAAACATACATGTGCATGTGTCTTTATAGCAGCATGACTTATAA
Source organism: Colobus angolensis palliatus (assembly GCF_000951035.1). Taxonomy (NCBI): domain Eukaryota; kingdom Metazoa; phylum Chordata; class Mammalia; order Primates; family Cercopithecidae; genus Colobus; species Colobus angolensis. The sequence continues at coordinate 8,742,001 of NW_012114711.1, read as the reverse complement.
TCCTTTGGGTATATCCCCAGTAATGGGATGGCTGGGTCAAATGGTATTTCTAGTTCTAGATCCTTGAGGAATCACCACACTGTCTTTCCAATGGTTGAACTAGTTTACAGTCCCACCAACAGCGTAAAAGTGTTCCTATCTCTCCACATCCTCTCCAGCACCTGTTGTTTCCTGACTTTTTAATGATCACCATTCTAACTGGTGTGAGATGGTATCTCATTGTGGTTTTGATTTGCATTTCTCTGATGGCCAGTGATGACGTGCATTTTTTTCAGAGATGCCCTGCCCAGAGGGGAGGGATCTAGAGAGGCAGTCTGGCTACAGCAGTTATGCTGAACTGTGGAGGGCTCCGCCCAGTTTGAACTTCCCTGCAGCTTTGGTTACACTGTGAGGGGAAAACCACCTACTCAAGCCTCAGTAATGGTGGACATCCCTCCCATCTCCAAGTTTAAGCATCCCAGGTTGACTTCAGACTGCTGCGCTGGCAGCAAGAATTTCAAGCCTGTGGATCTTAGCTTGTTGTGCTCTGTGGAGGTAGGATCTGCTGAGATAGACCAGTTGGCTCCCTGGCTTCAGCACCCTTTCCAGGTGAGTGAACAGTTCTGTCTTGCTGGTGTTTCAGGTGCCACTGGGATATGAAAAGAAATTCCTGCAGCTAGCGCAGTGTCTGCCCAAATGGTTGCCCAGTTTTGTACTTGAAACCCAGGGTCCTGGTGGCATAGGCACCTGAGGGAATCTCCTGGTCTTTGGGTTGCAAAGACCGTGGGAAAAGCATAGTATCTGGGCCAGAGTGCAATGTTCCTTACCGCATAATCCCTCATGGCTTCCCTCAGCCAGGGGAGGGAGTTCCCTAACCCCTTGTGTTCTCCAGGTGAGGCAATGCCCCTACCCTTCTTTGGCTTGCCCTTCATGGGCTGTACCCACTGTCTAACCAGTCCCAAAGAGATGAGCTGGGCACCTCAGTTGGAAATGCAGAAATCACCCAACTTCTGTGTTGATCTCACTGGGAGCTGCAGACCAGAGCTGTTCCTATTCAGCCATCTTGCCAGGCTCAATACAGTTTTTTTTTAATATAGTAATTTTTATTTTATCAATCTTGAAACTGATCTCGTCAGCAAAGGCATCAAGGCTAAGGAGAAACCTGAGAACTGGATTAGTTATCTATTGCTGGGTGGTTTTGGCTCAGATACTCTGAGGAGGTTGCAGTTAGGATGTCAACTGGGGTTGCAGACATCTGAAGGCTGCTTGGCCAGGGCTGGAGTATCAGCTTTCAAGGCTGCTCACTCACATGGCAGGAGGTCTGTTCCTCACTACATAGGCCTTCCTAGGGCTGGCTGTGTGCCCTCATGATCTGGCAGCTGGCTTCCTCAGAGTAAGTGATATAAGAGAGACCAAAGAGGCTGGGCACAGTGGCTCACTCCTATAATCCCAGTACTTTGGGATGCCGAGGTGGGCATATCACGAGGCCAGGGGTTTAAGACCAGCCTGGCCAACATGGTGAAACGCCATCTGTACTAAAATACAAAAATTAGCCAGGCATGGTGGTACATGCCTGTAATTCCATCTACTCAGGAGGCTGAGGCAGGAGAACTGCTTGAACTCAGGAGACAGAGGTTTCAGTAAACCGAGAACATGCCATTGCACTCCAGCCTGGGCAGCAACAGAGGGAGATTCTGTCTCAAAAAGAAAAAAAAAAGAAAGAAAGAAAGAGAGACAGAGAGAGAGATCAAAGAAATCACACCATCTTCTATGACCTAGATTCTTAAGTTACAGTCTTCCATTGTATTTTGTTTGTTTTATTCATTAGAAACAAGTCACTGAAAATAGCCCACACTACAGGGAAAGGGAATTAGGCTGAACCTCTTGAAAGGAGGAATATCCATTAATTTGATTACATATTTTAAAGCCACCAAAAAATGGAGAAAGTATGGATTTTATAGTCATGCAGAACATCTGTCAAATTCTGGCTCTTCCAATTATTGCCTGCTTAACATTAAGGAGATCACTCAGTACAGTGCCCTTGGCCTCTTTCTTCATCACTAAGTCAGATTATTTGTCTGCTTACCTCACTGAATAATTATGAGACTTAAATGAGATCATGTAAAATGGTGGGTTTTGTTAGTTATTACTAACACAATAATAAATAAAAATTGAGTATTACTAACGGTCACCATCAAAACAGTGATGATTGCTCAGGACTCTTTAGGTAACAAATAACCTCACTTGAATCACACTCAATGAAAGTCAAACCAAAAATCAACTGTATTGATTCACATAACCAGAGGTACTTCAGGAATGGCTGGGTCCAGGGTCTTAGATTGACAGAGTTCTGTTTCTTTCTATCCATCTTCTGGTTTTTTTTTTTTTTTTTTCTCTTTTTGGATTGGCTTCAATATTTCAATGCTACAAGTACCTTCATCTGTGTGACCAGGAAAATGACTATAGTAGCTCCATGTTACATCATTCCAATAGCTTATCATCCCAAAGTTGAAGAAGCACCCTTTCCCTCCCAGTCTCCACAAGTCACAGCTCAGAAAAGCTTCTGATTAACCCTTTTTGGTCACTGCTGTATTCAAAACCCTCCTAGGTCTTCCCTTCACACATCCAATGAACCCAAAGTCCTCACATCCATGAGCTCCTGTGTGATTTTGGCCCAGCTGCCACTCTGTCCTCATTTCCTATCACTCTGGCCTTGCTCTTGCTATTCTAGTCACATTGCCCTCCTGGATACAGCTCAGGGCCTTTGCACTGGGCAGTTTCCCCTGCCCAAAATGCTTTTCTCTAACACATTAATATGCCATATTCCTTCACTTCTTTCAGACCAAATGTCACTTTAGAAGTTTTCCATGAGCTCCCTTTCTAAAATTGCAGCTCACCATTCCCATCACTCTCAAACCTCTTCCATGCTTTTCATTTTTTAAATAATACCATTATCTGACTTTTGAGGGGTTTGTTTTTTTATTTTTTTAGAGACAGAGTCTCACTCAGTCACCTAGGCTGGAGCGCAGAGGCATGATCTCACTGCAACCTCTACCTCCCGGGTTCAGTTGGTTCTCATGCCTCAGCCTCCCAAATACCTGGGATAACTGGTGCATGCCACCACGTCTAATTTTTGTATTTTTAGTAGAGATGGGGTTTCACCATGTTGGTCAAGCTGGTTTCGAACTTCTAATCTCAAATGATTCACACGCCTTAGCCTCCCAAAGTGCTGAGATTTCAGATGTGAGCCACCACACCCGACCCCTGAGATTTTTGTTTAATTTCTGTTTACTGGCTTAGTTTACGTCTTCTCCAACTAACGAGTAAATTCTGTATGGACAGATATCCTATTTTGCTCACCTCTGTATCCACAAGAATAAAAATCAGTGCCTCACACATGCTCCATAAACATTGTTGAGTGAGTGAATGAATGAAAATGCCAATCTATAAACCAATCACTATGACCAGGAAGTGGGGTATTCTGAACAATATTCATGAGATGCCCTTCCTTCCAAAATAGTACAGTAAGTCCATGGAATAATAGAGGCAGTGGCCTCCAACAGAAAGGCGAAGTACAGTTATCAGAAGCAAAGGGATGAGATGTAGGGCAGAAAAAATAAAAAACCCACAGCTAGCCACCAGATCATGTTTATCCCAATCCCACACATAGCCCAACAAATAAATGTGAAAAAAGGTCAGAGCTAGATGGAGTTTTTAAAACTGTTTTATGTACTCCCCAAGACCCATGCCCAAGAGCCAGAGTGAAGCTCATGCCTATTTCATAGATAAAAAAACACACAACCAGAAAATATACAAATACAAGATTTATCACAATGCCTAATAAAAACTGCAACAACCGCAGCACTCTAAATTAATGATCACCAATAAGTGGCACAGCATTAGAAAAGTGAAAGGCATTTTGTACAAAAGCTAGCATTGAGAGAAAGGCATTAAATCAAACCGCAGTACCACGAAAAGGCAAAGTAGAGGTGGAAAGGATAATTTCTCAAAAAGTAACTTTCTGACTGCGAGAATGGATTGATAGTACTATCCATTCTTTATAGGAAAGTTCCCAACAATGAATTTCCTTGTCATCATGATCTAATATTGGTTACCAGCTATTACTCTCATTCGTCATGTTCCACATTCGCGCGGCAGTATAAACAATATCATGGATTTCTTCAGTCGTATTTCACGGCACTTCTTGGAGGGGGTGGATTTTGTATTCAAGTGCAAACCAAAGTGTTCCAAATCTATCTAGGCTCGTAAAAACTATAAACGACCTGCTTGGGGTGCACAAATGCCCAGTAGTGCCCTAAAATGTAAGGCTGGTTTGCTAGAAGCCTCCCTTACTATAGAAAATTTACTTATCCCTATACTCTCAAATTCAAATTAGGCTGCTCAATGAAACACTCCATCCACAAAAATCAGATTGCTTCTACTCACCATCTATGGTCTTCCTCCACCTGCAAGACAACTCAGTTTTCATCTCCCTCTCTCTTTGTCCCCTATAAATTGTAGCTAACTTCTCTTGAGTGCCTAATATTTTCTGCTAACCTCTATACAATGTCTGAAGCCTTCACAGCAGTTCAAGATAGGCATTATCAGCATTTTCAGGACAAGCCAAGTTCAGTGCCTTTGAATAGCTCGTCCAATGTCTCGCAATTACCATTTAGCAGAATCAAGAATTCAACTCTGATCTGAGTCAAAAACTCCCAACTTTTTCAATTCTAGCACATGCTCTCCTCTGTCAGTTGCGAAGTTCTGTCATGACTTGCTTTCAAGTATTCCTTGGATTGACCATTCCAATTCCAACCTTCACCACCTTATGTCTAAATCACTACAACCCCAACCTGATTTGTCCCCACAACTCCAGTATCTTTAAACTCCACAATTTCCTGACATGTTAGTATTCATATATGAGGGTGGGGCGGGGGGGTAAAGCAGAGAGAGACAAAGAGATACAGAACTAGAGCTAGAGAGAAACATCAGCATACAGGCAAACATGAATGGCTTTATGGACAGGGATAGACACTGACAGAAATTACCATAAAAACACAGAAATTCACACACTCATACACATAAACATGTGGAGAGAAAGAGAGTTACAGATCCAGATCCTTACACCCTACACCTGAAGGTTCTGTGTACCCCAATATTACTGACACGATTTCAAAGCTACCTTTCATTGAGGTTTTTCGTGCTGTTATGTAATTTTCACAATCATCTTAGAAGATCTGTACTATTATCCCATTTTATAAATGGAATTTTGGAGTCCCTTCTATGTTGATTTGTACTGCTCATCAACGACAGAGTAATAGTTCAACACAGTGATATTGACTCTCAAATCCAAGATTGTATAGACCAGCAGTTCTCTGCTGGTAGTGGTTTTGTCCCCCAAGGAACATCTGACAATGTTTGAAGATTTTTATTATCGAATGGGAGGTAAGGGAAGGATGCGGCTGACATCCAGTGGGGAGAAGCTAGGGATGCTACTGAACATCCCACATTGTGCAGGACAGCCTTCGTAACAAAGAATGATCCAACCCAAAATGTCAATAGGATAACCATTGAGACACCCTGTTATAAGCATAAAATCAGATTCTAATCCTCATGTTTTCCCATGTAGGTTCTAGACTACAACATCCCCATCCTCCTAGACATCTAAATCATTTGAAGTTATGTACTTATTCATTAATACAACAAACATTTGCTGAGAGCCTCCTAATTATCAGGCACTGAGACCCAAAAAAACCTGATTAAGACATGGCTCCTCACGGTCTATTACAAACAGAGATGAGATACGGAAAAATAACTTCAATTCAATGTGTCAAATGCTATGATAAAGATATATGCAAAGGGCCATGGAAGCACAAATGAGGAGCATGTAACCCAGAAAATACAGGCCCATAATCCTTGATCCTCAATCTGGAGACCTGAGAAGTTCGACAAACTGAAATGAAAAGTTTTTGAAAATGAAAGTTGTTTTTCCTTTCAATGTAGCAGCAAAATAATTTGTGGCAAAACCCAACTTGAACTGAAGTTTCACCTGGGTATCAGTGATTCTGCCAGTCATAAGAATATCTTATGTTCTTTGCTATTCTTGTAATTTTGGATTTAATTACACCATGAAAGTATCAGAAAGAACTAAATATATGCCAATGGATAACAATAGGAATCGTCATGACCAGTAGCATGGAAGGTGGAATCAGCACAAAAGTTTGATCAAGGTCTATCTGCAAGACATCTACTGATGAATATCGTGTTAGTCTGTTCTCATATTGCTATAAAGGTATTACCTAAGACTGGGTAACTTATAAACAAAAGAGGTGTAATTAACTCACAGTTCCACATGGCTGGGCAGGCCTCAGGAAACTTACAATCATGGCTGAAGACGAAGGAGAAGCAAGGCACAACTTACATGGCAGCAGGTGAGAGACAGCACAGGGAAACTGCCAGACACTTTTCAAACAAGCAGATCTTGTGAGAACTCCCTGATTATCACAAGAACAGCATGTGGAAATCGCCCCCATGATGCAGTCACCTCCCTCCAAGTCTCTCCCTTGACACCTGCGGATTACAATTAGAGATGAGATTTGGGCGAGGACACAGAGCCACATCATATCACATATGGTGAAGAATCTATCAGACTTAAACAAAAGAGACAAGTTATGGGAGTTTTACAGTGATACTGATGACCAAGAATTAATGATAAATGGGAAAATATTGCAAACAGTTAAAAAAAAATGAAGATCTTGACAGTGTACTGAGTGGATTTTTGTTTTGTCTTGTTTTGTTTTGTTTTGTTTTGTTTTTTAACCAAAGAGTGGACAGGTGCCATTGACTGGTTTTTCAGTCTTGAAACATTCTAGAATATACTTTGAAGAACTGGACATTAGCAGGATGTGTAACTATTCAGAACATCAGCTACAGAAAGTAACACATGGCACAATGTAAAATATCTGAAAAATCAAAGGTGAAAAATATGCTAGTGATTTTTTAAAGTTACACTGACAATTTGCTAAGATAACATCTGCTGAAAACTTTAGTCTTGAACAAACTTAGAGGCTGGTAAAACAGCTCTGAATTGGCACTATATTCTTAGAAAACCATTATCAATCAAGAACACCAAGAGGTAAAAGGAAACTAATAGATATGCTGACTATGTTTGCACATGCCAAAGCCTAAGACAGCTACAAGCGGTAAAAAAGTTAATCACAGAAAAAGCCAACATTCACGATGCTACAACATGGATGAACCTTGAAAACATTTATTAAGTGAAAGAAGCTACTCACAAAATGCTACCTGCCATATGATTCCATTTATATAAAATATCCAGAATAGGGAAATCTAGAGACAGAAAGATTAATGGTTGCCAGGGACTAGGAAAAGAGGGAATGGGAAGTGACTACTAATGGGTAAATGGTTTCATCTGGAGATAATGAGAACGTTCAGAAATTAGATGCAACGGTTGCACAACTCTGAATATACTAAAAACCATATGATGGAACTATTTAAATTGGTATATAAATTATATCTCAATAGATCTGTTAAAAGAAAAAAGAACATAGGGTAATTACATGAATTTTTTCTGGTACATTCAACAGGACTTTGTACCAGAGGCTTAAGTTGGACTGGAAGAAAATTGTAAAATAGTATTTTTCAACTCTGTATATTTCTCTTAAACTTCTTATAACAAGTAACATTGTTGATACTTATTCCTGTGAAATATATCTATTTTTTAAAAGTCCCATAATCAAGATATGTTATGTTCCATGAAGAGTAAGTACAAATACTTTTTAAATTCTATGCTCAGTATACTGAACAGGGAACTTAGGAGTTTAAGATTTCCTTTAAAAGAGCTTAGTCTTGAGGACGCCATTTACATAGTTGTTAAAGTTGGAACAATGTTGATGAGTCAACATTAACAAATGCTTGCCACAGATTTTGAAAATGAACTTGCATGTGAAGATTTTGAAGGACTTCATATGTTAATGAGAAGATAACTTTATCTTGCTTGCCAGAAGAACCATAGAATAAAAAGAAGTTGTCATTGAAAAAAAACACTGAGCTTTAACCATGACACACCTGTTGCGTTTTCCTTGGGTGATGGGAAAATGGCTGAATGGCAGTGTTAAATATAGATAAGTTTAAGAACATTAGTAATGATAAGGAGGATGTTATTGTGAACATAAGTGAAAAGAAATCCATATAGATGAATACGGTCAACAAGAAATATTAAATAATAGTTCGTCTTGAACAATGTGTATTTGTCAATGAACAAGAGTTTAAGGCAGTTTACTCAATTAATGAGCTAACACCTGAATGAAAGTTTATAATGAAACCAATGACAGCCGGAAAAAGACTGAAGGTTGTCAGTTAAAGTGATGATTTATCACTTGAGAATCCTATTTGTGGCTCATCCTCATATGTCCAAAGGCAATACTGATATATCTTCCTCAAATAACCAGATGGAAGCAGCATTTACTCTATGTATAAGTACAGGTATTTGATTTAGTTGAAACCTGCATATGCTTAAATATTTTCTGAAAGGTTTTCTTAAAAATATAATCCATATTTATCAATGCATGGTCTACTTACTTTTTTTACAAGTTTTACTGTACACATAACCCCTTAAAACTGATGTTACATTCTATCCATTTCATGTCAACACTCATATATTCCAGTACCCCAGTTGCCTCTGGGCATAATTGTATAAGCAAATTTATTTCCTTTTTAAGATGCAAATATTTCTAAATTCTAAAATATATCTGGCCCTAAGAGTTTGGGATAAAAAATTGTGGACTTATATCTAATGTGCAATTTACCCTTTAAGGTATCTATCCTTTAACTTTTCTATGAAATGAATTATGCTGGTAGGCTTTGCAATGTTAAACCACCTTTGCGTTCCTAGAATAAGCCCTACTTTTTCATCAAGTTTTTTTTTTGTCATGCTTTGCTATATTTCATTTGTTGTTTAACTTTGAATGTTGTATCTTTATTCATAAGTAAAACTTATCTTGGGCTTTCTTTTGTTGCAATCATTATTGGGTTTGAATGTTAAAGTTATGATGCCTTTGTATCATTAAAAATAAAACAATTCTTACACCTTTTTCAATGGAAAGTGTTTGTTATCTTTCCAATCTCTTGTAGGGCTGTTGATCTAGTTGTGTTTTCTACCTTTTGAGTCAAGTTTGATGATTATTATTTTGCCAAAAAACTATCCATTTCCTCCAAGTTTATGACAATATTTTCTTATAATTATCCTGATATTTCCTAAATGTAGGATTATGGCTTGATTCCAATAATCTTTATTTTTTCACTTTTCTCTTTTTTTCTTCATTCTAGTTTGGAAAACTTTGAGTGTTTTACTGATATTTGCAAAAAATAGCATTTGACTCTATATTTCTTTTGTTCTTTTTTAACTTCTGTTGGTTGTTTTCCACCTCATTAATTTCAACTGTTAACTTTATTATTTCTTTCTTCCTATTTTGTCTACCTTTATGCCAAAATAGTAAGACAAATAGTAAGCTCCTTCATTTTTTGTCATCCTTAAATAATGAAGACATTTAAAGCTATACATTTTTGTCTCATTGAAGATTTTATTGTATCCCTATGATTGGATATGTGTGATTTTATTTCTACTTTCCTTACAGCTGCTATTTTCTATTTAATCCAAAAGGTATCTAGGAATGTGTCTGTCAACATCCTAGGAATTAAGTTTTTCATCATGCTTTATTTTTCCTAAATGTATTGGCTTATGCTTGGAGGTTGTTTATTTTTTTTTTTTTTACCATCCTATAAAATATTTACTTTAAAAAATTTGTTAACATGTTTGTAGCTAAATACATAACAGATTTTACATACATTTCATATTCATAAGGGAAAAATTGTATGTACTTTACTTGAGGGATTAAAGGTTCTCTACATATATTGAGTTTGTTTTCATTCAAGACTTCTGTATCATCCGTTTTCTACAAAATCTGTCCAATTTTGAAAGAGCTGTGCTAAAATCTCCTGGTATGATTATTTAAAGTTCCCTTTGCATTTCTTAGTTTTTGCTTGAGATATTTAGCTACCCTGCTTGGTACATACAGGTTTATGATCACTACATCTTCTTAACCAATTGTGTTGTTTTTAATTATGTGATGTCTATCTTCAACTGTTTATTGCTTTAAACCAGAAATTCTACCAAATACAATACTTTTTTTCTTGTATTTTGTTTGCATTTGCCTGTACTCTATTTCATTATTTCCAATTACTTTGTATGTGTTTAACCCAATTTATTAATGGATTTCATATTATAACCCTACCTGTTATCATCTGCCCTTTCAATGAATGCATTTAGTTTATTAACAACTAATGTAATAATCAAAACACTTGATTCAATTCCTTCCTGGTAACTTTACGTTGTAAGTTATTCTACTTTGTTGTGTCCACTTTATCTTCTCATTGTTTTCTGTGGTTTGATAGAGTAACAATTCCTTCCATTCTTTTACTCCTTGCTAATTGGCAAATTCTCTGACATGTCTCTATTCCATTAATGGTTCCTTTCCCTTCTCTAACACAAATATGTTTCCAGACAATGGCAGAACTCTAGAAAGTGGAAATACTTAATGTATATCCAAGTTCATTTTTAGGCTAGTGAAAGCTGCTTGCTACTATCAAAATACAATTAATCTTCACCATATTCTCATATCAGCAGTAAAAAATAGTGATAATTTACCTCATATTCTCTTAAATCTCCTTTAATCGACTACATTCTACCTTCTTCTCCTCCATGCTTTAATGTGAAACTTGAGAAAGTTACTTGAATTTGATATATTATAAACTCCCCCCTGTGAAATGGTTCTAATAACACCTAATGTACCTTGTGCCAAGCTTGAGAATTAAATGACAGCATGGCTATAAAAGCTTGTTAATAAAGACAAAACTGTAAGTATAATAAAACCTGAGTTCCACTTATCAAAAGACATATTCCTCAAAACACTAGTCTCACATGATAGTTTGAGGAAAAAAGGTTGGTTTCTGAAAATATGCTTACATACTCGGAAAATGTTCTTATTCTACCTTTCTCTTGGAGATTCCAAATGCATATAAAAACAGTAAAAGCTTTGGGAGGTTTTCAAGTGTAATAAAGAAATTTTGTGATTAGAGCTTGTCACTAGGCCCAGACAGACTTCAGTTTGATTCTTAGCTCTCCTATTTACTGGGTGTAAATTTAGAACAGGTTAATCCCCCTCAGCCTCCATTTTCTCATCTACAAAATGGAAATGAAACAATTTCTCCTTCATAAAATTACTGAGGAAATTCAATGCAGTTATGCATGTGAAGCACTTACAATAGTGCCTGGCACATTGTAAATGCCTAATAAGTGGTAGCAATTATTAATGTTGCCTTATTAATTCTAGTAATATTAAAATTTGCTTAATTCTGTTTTCATACTCTTTTAACCATGGAACATCTTTTCTCTTTGTTATGTGTTAACACACTTCCTCTCAGCACAACACTGGGAAAGCCCTTTCTTAGGCAACCAAAATAATGTTTGAGTCCTCTCCATTTCCTCCTTCTTAACTTTTTAAAGTCTAACCCTCATTTGTCTTAAACCAACAATGAGAGTCTCCAGAGAAGGATTGTTCCTTTGCCTCAGGAAATGAGAGGATTCTTCCTGGAAATAAAAATATTTTTCACACAGGACAATATGTGATTAAGTGCATGAGTGGTTCTGAGAACAAGGCCACAGAGGAGAGAGTGATCACAGAAGGCAGAAACTCCAAAGGAAGGTGTCCTGGGGAATGTGAGACTCAAGGTCAGTCTTGAGGTATGGTAGGACCTAGGAACTTGAGAAAGATGTGTGTAGAGGGGGAATAATCAAATTTGAGAACAGCATGCAAGGAATTTCAACACATATTTTTGCCCTAGAACACAAGAAAACTTAGTATTTTGCCCACATGTAAGCTACTTGATTTGGCTGATTTCCCTCCTATCTGTTATACTTTCCTTAAGTTGGTAGGAGTGGTACCCAATCTAGTCTCTGACTGGTTGAGTTCCCAAGAGAAAAACCATGGGACGCACCACCCAGTGCATTTATTCCTGAAAGAAGCTTCTCTAAGCCTGTCTGCTTTTCTATCCTCACAAACTGTGCAGAAGCGGATTCACGACTTACAATCCTGGAAATCGAGCGTATGTTTAACCCTTTTCTCCAAATTCTAGGAAAGAAAAGCCTAAATATTTTGTCTCATATGCCAATTCCCAGGCAATAATTAGTGGCTGTTCAAAGGATCGTGTTGAGAAGGATAGTGAGACCCCAATCTGAGCCCAGCAAGGAAGAGTACTGTGATCAATTTAGGGATGGCTGCTAAGAACACAGGAGGGGGGAAGTGGCAGTAAGAGTGCCACATTGCCACATAGCTCTCATACACGATAGGAACAGCACCCATAGCTCTCACACAGTATGGGAACGGCGCCCATGGCTCTCACGCTCTATAGGAACAGTATGCATAGCTCTCGTGCGCTCTGAGAACAGCATACACACACTATAGGAACACTGCCCGTAGCTCTCACACACTGTAAAAACAGTGCCCACTATCCTTTCCCGAGCTCTACTGCGGATCCCAGGACCAAAAGCCCTGGCAGTGGGAAGGCAGAGAGCAAAGAGACACTCTTCTTCCTTTCCCTACACCTGTACAAATCCTTCTTCTGGTGTTTAACCACATTCTCCCTGAGAAAGCTAATGCAGAGGAGGACGTGTAACAGTCAAGAACAGTCCATTCCTCCGGACTTTTCCTTTGGCTGCCTACAGACAACACGTATTCCCCAGCTTGAAAATAAGCCTGAACTCCTTGTATAGGGGCAATGTCTGATTTATCTCTGAGGCCTAAACATCTACCTTGCTCAGAGAAGGTACATGGCAGTGGGGCAATGACTAAGGGCTTAAGTGCACCAAATGGCCTTGCATATCAGCACTTAACTCTGGATCTCTAGTATTTTTTCCCATATTCATCCTAATAGCAGCTCTTCTGGGAGACTTTCCCATAACCTCCCCAGGAAAAATGGATCAAGTTTTCCTATGGGCAACCCCATTGCTCTTCTTTGAAAAATATATGAGGCTTATATGTTTACATCTCATATCATCTAGGATGGCCCTCTCTAGGGCAGGGACTATGTTCTACTTCTGATCCCTCCTGAACTTAATTTTGAATCTGGCAAATGATAGTAGCTCACTAACTGTACATAAAGGCATTCTTTTTTTTTTTTAAGAAATGAACTAATTATTCAAAACCAGGAATGAGGAAATGTTCTGTAGTAGGAAAGTTGCCAGTGCTCAATTTGGAAGTCAAAGAATCTTTAATTACCTGAATTTAGGGGATTCTGCCATTTTATTCAGATTGAAAGTTGAGAAAATAAGCTAAATCGGAAAAGGACACAGAGCTAGAAAAGAGAAACATCACACTAACTGTCCCTAGTCTTACTGCTAAAGTATGATATAATTCTCAAGATGCTGAGAATTCTGAAAGATCTAATAAAGATCTAAAGTAGAAACTGACATATATATCCAGAAAATGTACAATTGGGCATAGAAATTATTAAATTAGCCTATAAACCTGCTAGATTTTTCAAATAGTCTATAATAATTATAAACCCTTAGAGATTTTTGGCTTCACAGTTTCCTTTAAAACAGAATATACAAAAGGCATTTATTAAAATGACATGTGTCATTTATAAAAGACCATGCAGAGGGTGTGGGATGGAATGAGGAGGTGGGGTGGGAATCAACCAAATGGAACAGAAACTCACTTTAAATGAAAATTCACTTAGAGGAAATTATATGATACATGAGAAATCTATGTGTGCCAAAGTTTTAAAAATTTAGATATCCTGTAAATATCTATCTCATGCTTTTTGCATTCCTGTGAACTCTCTTTTTGAAAGGTTAGTTTTCTGCCAGTATAGTCATAACATACAATCAATTCAATAACATAGCATTGAATTATTAAATAAGGTTAATGTGTTTGGAGATTCAAAGGATTAACCTGATTCTTTTTCTCACCCTGAACAACTGCCTTTCAGATGAGATTTGTTTTTTCCATGTCTAGTATGGATTTAAAAATCAAAATAATTGAAGCTATTCCATATGAGAAAAATACTTTAGGAACTCTTATAACTTTTTTTGTAAATGCATTTTGAAATATGAAGCCCAACTTGGGTGTAGCCTTAAATGTGTATCCTCTGTGAACTTCTACAGATTTCTGCAAAATAAGATTGGCCACTGACCAGATCCATCTCCAGTCTCCTATCACAAAGGGAGTAGCTCAAGAAAGATGGCCCAAAGAGGTTAACAATTAAGAAATTAATTCTTAATTGTTAAGAAATAATTAAAGCCAGAGCCAAAAGAGGCTCCAAATCCTTTAGTCCAAACCTCCTTCTGCAACAGCATACTGACTACGTTCTACCAACCAGACCCCAATAAAATTTTTTAGGCAACCATAGAATAAGGTTTCCTTAGTTGTTATTTACTATTTTTGCTAATAGTAACCAATTACAGGCTAGGTACAGTGGCTCATGCCTATAATCATAGCACTTTGGAGGGCTAATGAGGGTGGATCTCTTGAAGCCAAGAGTTTAATACCTGCCTAGGCAACATAGTGAGATCCTGTCTCTACAAATAAATGAATTATTTGGGCATGCCGGTGCACACCTATAGTCCTAGTTATCCCCGGGGGTTAGGTGGGAAGGCTGCTGAGCCCCAGCGCTTGAGGCTGCAGTGAGCTATGATCACACTACTGCACTCCAGCCTGGGTAACAGAATGAGATCTTGCCTCAAAAATAAATAAATAATTACAACACAACATGAACTCCATCCCAGCACAAATTTGGATCTGTTTTGTTTACCGTGGTATCCTTCAGCACCTAGAACATGCCTGGCATATAACAGGCATTCAATTAATTGAGTTGTTTTATTTATTGAGAGAACACTACGTGTTGGACACAGAACTGAGCACCTCACATATATTATCTCATGTAATCCCCAAAACACACATATGGACTAAATTGTACCTACCCCCAAATTCACATGTTCAAGCCCTCATCCCCAATGTGGCTATGTTTGGAGATAGGGTCTTTAAGGGTTTAAGGTTAAATGAGGTCCTAAGAGTTGGCCCCTAATCCAGTGGCACTGGTGTTCTCATAATAGAAGGAAGAGATACCAATGATATATGCACACAAAGGAAAGGCTATATGAGAACATAGGTAAAGGCAGCCATCTGCAACCAAATAGAGAGGCTTCACCCAAAACCAACCATGCTGGTACCTCAATCTCGGACTACCAGGCTCCCAATAACTTCTGTTGTTTAAGCCACCCAGTCTGTGGCATTCTGATGGCAGAACTGATTGACTAATACACTATCAGAATATTATTTCCATCTCATTTTTCAGAAAAAGAAACAGAGATAGAGCAATTTTACTAATGTTACCACTGCTGGTCTCTAGGTATTTAGAAGGTTGGTGATTACACAATAGATGTCAAAAAAAAAAGAGAGGTAGGTAATTTAATAGAGTTCAATGTGTAATAAATGAAACTCTTCACGACTAGACCAGCCTTACAAGAGGTTCTCAAGGAAGTTTTAAACATGGAAACAAAAGAATGATACCTACTACCACAAAACACACTTAAGTACACAGTCCACAGACCCTATAAAGCAACCACACAGTAGAAACTACAAAGCAATTAGCTAATAACTTGATGATAGAATCAAAACCTCACCTATCAATATTAACCTTGAATGTACGCGTTCTAAACACCCCACTAAAAAAAACACACACACACACACACACACAGAGTGGCAAGTTAAAAAATAAGAATCATCCACCTACCCCATCTCTACTAAAAAAATACAAGAAACATTAGCCAGGCATGGTGGCGGGTGCCTGTAATCCCAACTACTCAGGAGGCTGAGGCAGGAGAATTGCTTGAACCTGGGAGGCGGAGGTGGAAGTGAGCTGTGATTGCACCACTACGCTCCAGCCTGGGTGACAAGGGTGAGATCCTATCTCAAAAAAGATTCTACATACCTAGTATGACTCAGAACAGAAGACTGTCTTCCAGGTCTGCCTTTTTAATCAGCAACCAAGAAAGAATGTAATTCTGCACCTAAATCCACAATCCAAAAAGGATCCTAGGTTGGGTGCAGTGGCTCACGCCTATAATCCCAGCATTCAGGGAGGCCAAGATGGGTGGATCACTTGAAGTTAGGAGTTCAAGACCAGCCTGGTGAACATGGTGAAACCCCAGCTCTACTAAAAATACAAAAACTAGGCAGGAATGGTGGCGGGTGCCTGTAATCCTAGCTACTCAGGAGGCTGAGGCAGGAGAATCGCTTGAACCCAGGAGGCAGAGGTTGAAGTGAGCCATGATTATACCACTGCACTCCAGCCTGGGTGACAGCGTTGAGACCCTGTCTCAAAAAAGGATTCTACATACCTAGTACTACTGAGAACAGAAGACTGTCTTCCAGGTCTGCCTTTTAAATCAGCAACCAAGAAAGAATGGAATTCTGCACCTGAATCCACAAGCTATCAAAACCAAAACAAATTGTTTAGGGTCAAATGAGGCATTTCGTTCGTTAACATTGTCAAGTACAAAAAAAAAAAAAATGGTTAAAATTTTTCATGATGAAAAACTACAAATGTTCACGTAGGTCAATTTAACAACTACAGGGGGAAAAAATACCATAGGATCCATTGCAAGATTTCTGAACAATGGTTTACTAATAAAAACTCTAGTTTTAGGCGCTGAACAAAATGGGAAATCCCCATGCCATCTTCATCCTGAGTCTGGGACCCTCCTTCCAGTATGAAAAAAGCATGAATAAATCTGTGTTTGGGAGGGATTTGAAGAAAGTGGACTAATTAAGAAGTAACCCAGAGGGAAAAGAACAGCCGGTTTTACATGTGCACAATTCACTTTCGCCAACAAGTGAATGCTTGATAAATATTAAACAATAATCCAGGACCCAACCCAAGTTATAATACAATGTGACCTTTAAACTTGGCTATAATCTGAACCTGAGGGAAAAAAAGACAGGTTTCTTTTCAGGATGTTTTTAGAAGCTTCCTAAGAGTAGGGAGCCAGCATTCTCCCACTTTGCACCCCTCAATTGACCTTATAACCACTACCTAGTGACATAAAGAATCACATGCCTGAAAAGCATACTCAGATCACTGAAGGGAAACAACAGGAACAGAGAAGCCAGTCTTGCACAGTACAGACCTATGAAGTCCAATATCCTGCATCACTGCCTTGCAGAATTTAGGGGAAAGTACTGTTGAGGGGTCTCACAATATTATCACAGGCTTAATATCCTTGCACGTGAGAACCAGAGGAGATGGCACAAAACCACCTAACAAAACAACCTGCAAATTGAGCATTCTGATAAGACCCTCCAGCCACCCTCTTAAAGGGAGGTCCAACCTCCGTAAGACCTAATGTTATGAGATGGTAAAACATTTTGGCTGAATGCTGATGGTTACAGGAAATGTAAGATCACTCTCCTAATAGCTAAAGAATTATATGCCTCCTGCCCCTAACAGCAGTGAGATTCTTCATTTTCATTTGAAATAAGGAAATAAATGTCTCTGCATTTTAACATTATCCCAGATCCTGTATCACACTGCAATTATCATTGGAGTCCTTGCTTTAGTAATATTGTGCTCAGACAAGGAAGACATCCATCTTTTCAGTATGCTTTTGTAGCCCATTTAAAAGTGTAGAACTGAAGAGTCTCTTAGAGAGAAACCTGAGAGAGAACAGGACTTATGACTGTGATTACGCTATCTTACCAAACTGAAAATGTGCCAAATGGAATCTTCAAATTAGAACCGAGCCCTCAACTATAAACAGATTGCAATCTGTACCTCCTAGAAGACTAACATGATATTGTTATCATTTTAGAGGTATATTGTTCTGAATTAATATTAGCTTGTTTTCTCCCTATGTAATTTAAATGAACCTAACTCACTGAAACGAACTTACACCAGGGGCTTTTAATAGGTTTCATTAATAATATTGATAAAACATCAAAATACTGTATTAGTCCTCCCTGACTCTCTTTGGCCTAGCTATCTAGTGAGAAACCAGGGAGGTTTTTTGTTAGTATCACTGGTGGAGTGAACTAAGAACATAGACTCGGCTGGGCGCAGTGGCTCACTCCTGTAATCCTAGCACTTTGGGAGGCTGAGGCAGGCAGATCATAAGGTCAGGAGACCAAGACCATCCCGGCCAACATGGTGAAACCCCGTCTC
>NW_012114711.1:8722402-8723172 GCF_000951035.1 Colobus angolensis palliatus | reverse complement strand
ATTAATTTAATTAATTAATTAAAATAATTTTATTAATTCTAATTTATATAGTCTCACGTAGCTAGTGGCTACCACATTGGATAGCACAGCACTATACCTGTCACTTACTAGTTGTGTGTCTTTGGATATGTAAGTTCATTTTCTGTAATTCGGTTTCCTCATCTTACAGACAGGGATAAAAATACTCCCTCGTAGAGTCATTCAGGAAATAAGGGAGACTATGCAGAGCCCTCTACACAGTGCCCAGGATGTGGGATATTCTTCTGCAACACCTTTTCACCCATCCATCCTCTACATTCCCACTGTGTTCACCTTTGTCTGGCTCTTACCATGCTCACATTATCAAAAGACCTTCTTGACATGTCTCACTCCCTCTATCAAGTTCTAACTTCACTGCTCCCAGTCAAATATAACCAATAAGTGTTTCTAAAATACAATTCTCAGCATATTACCCCTCTGTTCAAAATCTTATAGCTATGGTCGGGCGCAGTGGTTCATGCCTGTAACCTCAGCACTTTGGGAGGCCAAGGCAGGAGGATTACTTGAGCCCAGGAGTTACAGACCAGCCTGGGCAACATGGCGAAACCTCATCTCTAAAAAAAAAAGAAAAAAAAATGAAAGAAATTATGTTGGCATGGTGGTACACACCTCTAGTCCCAGCTACTCAAGAGACTGAGGCAGGGTGATCACCTGAGCCCAGGAGGTCAAGGTTGCAGTGAGCCATGATCATGCTACTGTATTCTAGCCTGCACAACAGAGGCCCTGTCTAA